>NC_139817.1:11513145-11726069 GCF_963457635.1 Microchirus variegatus
TGGACACTGTTCCTCAGCTGATGGGATGAGTAAAACATTTAGAACTGTGTTTATAAACTACATACTAATGGTTATTTATGTGTTATAATATGATGAATTAATGCTTAACTAATGCTGATAGTGTGTACTTGTTATAAAGTGTTACCATGGCTCAATCCTAACTCCTCACTTTTTTTAACATGTTTACTTCCAACAATTAAGTAAACTTTGCATCAGAAAATGACTTTTGATACTTAAGTACAGTAAATGTCATATACTTAAGACTTTTACTTCAGTAATATGATAAAAAAAAAAGTGACTTCAACTTCTACCAAAGTCATTTTCTGGTTAAGATACTTGAACTTTTACTCAAATATCACCTTTAAAGGTGCTTTATATACAAGACTGATCTTAACTTGTCGTGTTGTTTTAACATTTCTCGCTAATGAAACCACAGATTTACATCTCACTGAAGCCTCACAGAAACGACAGTGAGTCTGTGCGACACAGAGCGAGAACACAGACACAACACAGACATGAACGAGTCAGTCTGCTCCTGCATGTAAATGATTTGTTTATTCTGTTTTTCTTGCAGGTGATCTTACAGCATTTTTTCATTTGCATACGCGCGAGTTTGACGCCGTTTGTCATTTGCAAATGCACAAAAGAAAAAAGTGTTTGCATGTTGGATGCAGGAGATTATTTTCGGTCGTTTCTTCATGGAAAATTTCAGCATCGGAAATTAGAAATGTGAAGAAAATACTTGCAAACATGCAAAAACACACAAAAACAACAGCCATCAGGTGGAAAATGTTACTTTAATCACATTTTTAGTGATGCACTCATGGAGTTAAATAATCTTACAGAAATAACACATCATTTTACAAAAACAATACTTTACTTCCCTCTTAAAATATCTCTATTTATATTCTTCTATATCTCAGTGGGGGAGCAGGTTTCGCTAAAGTGTCGAGATGAAGAGGAGAGAGGAGGAGAAGACGAGAAGCAGCTGCAGAGACACAGATAACCTGAGGGGGCGTCCTGCTGTCCCACTGAGCAGTTTAGCATCTCTGGACGCAGACACGGTGCGACTGAAGGTGGCGTGGATGTGTCTGAAGTTCATCTGCAGAGGCGTCACCTGCTCCGCGTTCTCCTCCGTGGAGAAGATCTGCGACGTAAACTGAGCCAACTGAAAAAAATGACGAATATTATATCATTCAAAGTGACCGGGAAGCCACTGAAATCTATGTTAAAAAGTGAAAACTACGGTGGCCCTGAGGTGCAAAACACAATCGCAAAACAAAAAAACGCAAATCACAAACCCAAATCAAAGAACACAAATGCAAAACAAAAAAACGCAAATCAAAGAACACAAAACGCAAAACAAAAAAACGCAAAACACAAACGCAAATCACACCGCAAATCAAAAAACACAAATCAAAAAACACAAAACACAAATGCAAAACTAAACACACAAACGCAAATCACAACACAAACGCAAATAAAAAACGCAAAACACACAAATGCAAAACAAAAATCGCAAATGCCAATCACAACACAAACTCAAATAAAAAACGCAAAAAACACACAAAAGCAAAACAAAAAACGCAAATCACAACACAAACGCGAATAAAAAACGCAAAAAAACACATTTTTACGCAAAACAAAAAACGCAAATGCCAATCACAAAACGTAAATCACAACACAAACGCAAATAAAAAACGCAAAACAAATAAAAAACACAAACGCAAATAAAAAACACAAACGCAAATCAAGAAAAACAAACGCAAAAAACAAACGCAAATCAAAAAGCAAAAAAAAAAAGAACCACAAATGCTAATCAATCACAATTCTTTTTCTTGTTTTGCGTTTTGCACCTCAGGGTCACCGTACAAAACACTTACCTGAGACCACGAGATGTAGACGGGGACTTCATACAGAGTCCACACGACCACCTGAGAACAGGGCGGGGTGGTGAGGCTGCCGTAGTAACGGTAATACTGACTCATGTTGTGCTTTGGTAGGAGATTCATCAGTGGAAATGGCTTGAGTTTAGCAGTTTGACCTTGGAGAGAGAGAGAGAGAGAGAGAGAGAGAGGGGGGAGGACACGCAGCAGTGATGAGGACACACTGAGACACAACACAGACACACAAGATGTTTGTGCGTCTACAAACCTTTGTAAGCTACAGAGGACAGTTTCTGTGTGATGTGTCCAAAGTGCACATTGTCAGCGTAAACAACCTGAAAGAGAAAGAGAAAAAAATGAGGAAAATCGTTGGTTACTCCCTCTCTATGCAGACGATACACAACTATACACTACTGTGCAAAAGTTTGGGGTCACTTAGAAATGTGCTTATTTTTGAAGGAGAAGCACTTGAATGAATATAACAATAAATGAATCAGAAATACACTCTATACATTGTCAATGCGGTAAACGACTATTCTAGCTGCAAACGTGTTGGAAGGCTATTGATGATTAGAAAACCCTTGAAAACCCTTGTGCAATCATGTTAGCACAGCTGAAAACAGTTTTGCTGGTTCTTTGACAAAAGGGCAAAATTATTATTTTGAATAAAAATCATTATTTCTAATCTTGTCAATGTCTTGACTATATTTGCAGCTCTTTTGATGAATAAAAGTATGACTTTAAATGGAATACAAATAAATTGTATAGGTGACCCCAGACTTTTGAACGGTAGAGTATATCTCTTATCTGCAACACCAAAGAGTGATATTCCCTAATTAATTGGACGACTTACATTTCCTGGTCTTGCGTTCAAGCACAGTAAAAACATGCTTCTTTTAGCCTGCAACTTTTGTAATCAGCACTGCCCTCTAGAGAAAGTATTGTACAAACGTCCACATGCAAAAGACGCACAGAAGTATGTCGGGGTAGTGAAGTTTGGGACGGACAGATGTAAAATGGGCGATTTATTTTGTTGTTTTAGCGACACTGTAAATGCCTTTAATACGTGAAGACAGACAGACATGTTTTATGGTACGCACAGGCCACCGTACTTCCCTGAAATACTTCGGAAAAATGTCAATGTCACTGCAGGAAAAGAGAATTCCTTGATCTAAAGTGTTGTGCCTTCTCACTGTAGTGTAGTGTAGCTTCTTTCAGTCATTCGTGGTAGAAAACATATCACTCTGCGTCAACACAGACACAAAAACACTGCTTTACCGAGAAACAGCATGTGACGCTGGGTTAGGGTTAAACGTTTTTGAAGGAAACGGACGCGTTTAAAAGTTACACACTACAGCTTTAAATGCTTGAACATGTAAAAATCAAACTGACGTCGATGAAGAATCCAAGAACGGCGAGTCCTGTGGGGTCGTCCAAGGCTGCGGTCAAGTTCGGATGGATGGACTTCATGTTGACGACGTGCATCTGGACACGAAGAGGACAGAGGACAGAGGACGGTGAGGACACTGCACTGGAGTCTTGCTGCTACGCCTGCTTTATAAAGCCGTCCACTGACCGTACTGTACCTCCATCGGGAATCTGCGCTTGTCCACCGTGTGCTCCGAGCCGTTAGTGGACGGTCCTCCCCAGTGGAAGTGCAGCTGGATGGTGTGGTAAACATCTGGGAGGCCTCCACCACTCACTGACATGCCACTGCCCACCTGCAGCACCACTGTGTGTGTGTGTGTGTGTGTGTGAGAGAGACAGTAACGAGTAAGTACAGACACAAAGAGACACTCGTATATTCTGCAGGTTTATTCACCAGAGTGTCCGTCGTTCTTCAGCGTCCAGTGACCCGTTTGGACCTCTTCAAATCCCTCCAGGTGCAAAGAGTCCAGCGAGCCGTTCCTGGTCATGTGCTGGTCCAGATCGATGGGAGAGTGGTGCTCTTCAAGGATGGGGTGACACGACGGGAACATGTCTCCCCACGCATACGGATCTGAGGACGGGGAGGACACGAGACGTCGGACAGTGATCGAAAACTTCTACGAGGTTTTATTAGAGGTGATCGGAGAAGATAGCGGAGAAGAAAAAATGCTTCAATTCCAGATCAAGATGTTGGCGTAAGACACTTTCTACAAAGTCCATGTCGTTGCTGTTCTGGAGCTTTAGAGCAGATAATCGCAGAATTTTCCCTGCTGTGACCAAATGTCAGCCCTTATTTAAAATGTATTTAATTAATTGACAGTAGCTTCAGAATTCCCAGCTGAGAACCAAATCATAGTGCACTTTTCTTTTTCACTTTTCTCACTTCCTTTGATACAAAACACACAAAACCAAACATCCAATTGCAAGATTTCATCCCAAAAAAAATATGCACGTAAAAAGGGAACCTTTGATTTCTGTGTTTACAAAGTTATTTTCCTCGTCTTCTACCGTTTCAAAACAAGATAAGGAAGCAAAAGCTGCTACATTGACCTTGTTGTAACATTGTTTTTTATAAACTTCTGCCACACAAACTTCCCCATTTCTCCTAGTGTTAATAATAAATAGTTCATGTCATTTAGTGGCGTCAGATACGATATATTCATCCCTGAGACTTTAAAGTGAGAGAAGAACAAGATTTGATCAAAATACACAAAAGCGGAAAGAAAGCACTTGAGAATGAGGGGAAAACACGATGGCATGATGGCAGGAAGTATGTTGATGTGACGTGCAGTAGTACTGATGCTTTAAGGAATAAATAAAGTTGTTTTAATTTAATAGAGTCTATTTCTAGGTTTCCCATTAGAACAGTAAAGAGCAAATACACCATATATACAATGCCATTCAAAAGTTTGGGGTCACTTAGAAATATCACTTTTTTCCAATGAATATAACATTAAATGAATCAGAAATACACTCTATACATTGTTAATGTGGTAAACGACTATTCTAGCTGCAAACGTCTGTTTTTTAATGGAATATGTACATAGGTGTATAGAGGCCCATTTCCAGTGTTCTAATGGTACATTGTGTTTGCTAATCTCATTAGAAGGCTATTGGATGATTAGAAAACCCTTAAAAACCCTTGTGCAATGATGTTAGCACAGCTGAAAACAGTTTTGCTGCTTCTTTGACGAAAGGGCAAAATGATTAGTTTCAATAAAAATCAATTATTTCTAATCTTGTCAATGTCTTGACTATATTTTCTATTCATTTTGCAACTCTTTTGATGGATAAAAGTGTGACTTTTAATGGAAAACACAAAAATATTGTATAGGTGACCCCAAACTTTTGAACGGTAGTGTAAATAAAACACTTATTTTAAGGTTACTTACCACAGTGTGGCTCATGATAACAATAATCATCTGAAACAAAAACAACAACAAAAACATTAGTTTTCTATGAATTGAATGTGTTTAGCTGGAATGAAGTAGAAATGTACACATAATAAAAGCAGGACACTCACCAGAATCTGCACATGAAGCAACAACAAAGGTGAGGAGAGCAGCAGCAGCAGCAGCAGCATCAGTCCAGATCATCGTCGGATTGAAGCAGATCGGTGTCAGCGAGCGAGGTATAGACTGATGTATAGACTGAGGTAGACTGAGGACGGCGCAGAGACGTTCCCTCTTAAATAAGACGCCGAGGTAGAGGAGGTTGAGCGTTATTTCCCCTGCTCTGATCAGTGAACTGTGTCGTTAGCAGTCGAGTGGTCTTTTCTGATCAACAGGCTCATTGATGCAGGTCAGCTTCACACCACCCCCCCCTCCTCTGCTAGTGCTGCTGCTGCTGCCAGCATCGATGCCCACACTGACACTGGTAACAAGACACATTCATCTCACGGGAAAGTCACAGGACGTGTGCAGCTCAAGGAATTGGAAAAAGGAGACGAGTTTATATCGGTTTTTGACGTCACCTGTGACAGTCGATCGTTCAGAAGAGCAGGGAAATCAATTTTAGTCAAACAATTCAAATGATCTTGAAGGAGAGTTTGGCTCCATTTAATGAGTCAAAATATTATACACGTTTAAAATGGTGACTTCATGGACTATTTTGAGAATGGATGAATTGGTTTGAATGTGGTTTCAGGAGCTCTGTGTGAATTCTGCGGTTTAAGATGTAATCTTTTGACAGTTAATGGAATACATTTGTAGTTTTAAGGACAAAAAAAAAAGAAAGAAGACATTTGACATTGTGAGGTTTTGGAAACCAAACAACATAAAAGTCACTAAAGTCATTCAAAAAAAAAATAACAGTTAAAATGTGAAGAAGTTGAAATAATCTAGTAAATTAACAGAGTATTTTGAGTGAGTGTGAGTATAACTGACATTTAGTTTCAACTTTTTCCACATAAAATAACAGGGGGTATAAGCACATTATATAAATGTTAAAGTGATTCTTCTCCTCGTCTGATAAATGTAATCCCAGTCTGGAGTGTTGCGTCCCCCCCCCACCCCCCACCCCCCCGCTCACACATCACAGATGATGTGACTCCGTCACCACTCGACCCGTCTGTCAAACAAAGCCTCTTTTCTCTGCGGCCGCGACAACGCTCTTCAGCGAGTATCACTGTGCACCTGCCGCACTATATCCACTTTCTTTAAATTATACCAGTCTTTTATAGACTGTGGATTGGATTTATCCAACTACGTCTATTATCCCCACTGTTTGGAGGGAGGGGGGGGGGGGGTTTCCCCACGTTTCACCTTAATCCTCCTGTGACATTTGGCCGCTGAAGTTTCCTCAGCGAAGTCAAAGAAGTCACAGAGAAGCTGAATGTCACCACGACGGATGACGTGGTAACGCGAAGTTCACAGCCAGTGACGCACGAGTCGTCCTTCATGGTGCAATTTATTTGGCATTTGATTAGATGTACATCTACCTCGGATAAAAACACAAGCCCCGCCCCCCCTCCTCCCTGCAGCATTCTGTCAAATTTAAAAGCAAGAAGGGGGCAAACATAAGACAATAAAATGTAGTATTTGTTGAAATTGTACATTAAAAACAACTAAATTCCAGCGAATTAGACCTCACATCGCCGTACTGTTGCACAGAATCTACAGTGTAAATGCTGCCGTTCGGGTCGTGGAGAGAGGTTTTTTTAGACGTATACGCAGGTTTTAAAACGATATAGTAGAGTCTGTACAGGACACGCTGTTGCGCTTAAAATATTTCCACCGAAAGAAAGAAATAAATAAGAAAAAGAAGAAGAAAAAAACAAAAAAAACAAACTCAGCATGCCAGAGCATAAAAACATGCACAGCAGGTCCAACAAAACATCACAGAAATAAAAACTAACTTCATGAGAAAAGAAAAACAAACAAACAGTCGTCGACCACCTCCGATTACACACATGCGTGGAGCTTTTCTACAGTTAACAAGATTTTGTTTGAAGAATAATCCACTGTGGATTGTCAAGAAAGAGGGACACAAGTCTCAGCGCCAAAGAAAATCAGAGTTTTATCGAGTACAATCAAACGCGACGTGGACGCTGGTGGGTCAATTCTGGCTTTAAAAAAAAAACAAAAAACATCCTTGAGTGTGTCATCACCGATTGTCAGGAAGGAAGTTTTAATGCTTCTCTTTTTAGCACAACTTCTGTTCTCATTCTTTTTTTTTGGGGGGGGGGGGGGAGACCCATCAACACCAGAGACGGAGACAGATTGACAACATTATTGTCATCGGCAGCTGGAAACGTCGTCAATAAATGAGAAAACTGACACACACACACACACAGGACTTCCACTCATGCGTCTTTAACCTTAACCTCATCACAATCCAAATCTCAGCCCATAAACTTAACCAGGCCCTCAGAAAATGAGGTTCTGCCTCATTAGGACCAAGTTCCATGAGGACGACTGGTCCAGACAAGGTCAGCGTTTATGCCAGAATACACGAATACACACACACACGCACACACACACACACACACACACACACACACACACACACACACACACAGAGGGAGGGAGGAGAGGCAGCATTCAAAACGTGACAACTTTCAAAAATACAAAACAAAACAAAAAACTTGGATCTCGTTCATTTAAATAAATGAATATCATCGTCGTCGTCGTCGTCGCCCTAAAAACTTGACGCCGACTCGCCACTTTTCACTCACCGAGCAGTCGGATCAGGCTGTTTCTACGCGGCAACAACACAAGCAAAGAAGATCACAGCCTGCAAGTCCTAACAGAAAACCCCAAACAGAAACACGAAAATATACAATATCAAAGTCAGGATCCATCAGTACCACAACATTCACTGATACGCAATATCTTGTGTCAGCTTTACCTCATTAAAAAAAAATAAAAAAAAGTTTAAATCGGAGGGAAATAATCGTACCTTCTTAAATTGACCTCTGAACTACAAAAGGTAATTTTGCTGAAAATATGATCATAATCATAAACATGGAAGATGACGGCGTCAGGAGTCAGACTAAGGAGAAACAAGGGGACAGAAGTGTTGGGGAGGACACATGCTGCGATCTGATGACAACTTTGCAGATCAATGACAGAGGAACAAAAGCTGGCGTCACTGTCTTTTTTTTTTTTTTTTTTGTTGCTTTGTGCTGGACTGAAACAAACAAGTAGTACAAACTTGACTGGCACGGTCCTGAGGGGGGGGGGGGTATTTACATCAGGGGCGGCGTCTTGACCAATCTTTGGCCAACTGAGATGTTTCAAAAAGCTTTGCTCAGTCTACGCAGAAAGTAAAAGTGCAGCTTTTCTCTGCTTAAATGTAGTGTTTTTCTTCGTCTTCGCCTCTGCTCTCACTGCACAGTCTTCAGAAAGAGGAAATCTTTCCTTCTCTCCATGAGACACGGTGAAGAAAACGGGGCTGCTCCGTCCTCTCACGCGTCTCTACTACAGCAGGTAATGTCCGGGTGCCTCCGTCCGTCCACGGTCCTATACCACCGTGCTGAGGGAGGTGCAGTCTGCGGGCATGGAAGTGGGGACGTGGCCGTCTGTGGGAGTGTCGGGCCCCACCAGGAGGGTGCTGCTGTCTATGGAGTCCTCCCTCTCCTGTGTGGACGGAGCCGAGCCTGGCATGGGACAGGGCATGTTGGGAATATCGCTCTGGAGCCGGTCCACCATGACGTTCATTTGGCCGGGCACCAGAGAAACGCCAGCGTGATGTCCTGAAGTTAACGACGGGGAGAAAGAAATCAGAAAAGAAAAACCACAGTCGATCGAAGCGGGGGCCGGGGCCTGATTCTATTGGTTTAGAGGTTTAAAACAAGCTGTCAATCACCCAAATAGGCCGTGCTATGGCGCTGTGCAACAGAACATGCTGCAGAGTCACAGAGTTATGACGCTCCACACAGGGAGCATTGATTTACAGCGAGTTTTCTTACTTTTTAAAAAAATTATTATTATTATTCAAAACAAGTTGTTTTTGACCAATAGTGACATGTAAATAAAATTAAATGGGTTTTAATAATTTGGTACCTAAGAAACCTCAAATTTCTGCCAAAACGAGAGAACGCCTAGACATCTCTTTACTAAAACCTCTTTCCTTTTACTCTGCTTCACTTCAGCAGCATCAGACTTTGCACAGCTCATGTCCATATGCTGTTACATGACCTGCATACGTTTTTAAGCTCCTACTATTTTAAAGGTGATATTTACTTTAAAAGGCATTATTTTTTTAGGCGAGGGGAAAACATGTCTTTATTTTGATACCAAGATAATCCACATAGAGCTTGTAAGTGCAGAGATTTACTCTATTTAGTTTGGGCATGTAATTTACAAGCAGGCACTCCAAAAAGAGGGTTTTACTTATGCACTATAGCCAAAAACTAGACAAACACTTTTCACTTTCCCTCAAATATTGTGAAATGAATTCCTACAGTAGCTCTGATCATGCGTGGGTCACATGTGATAAATATTTATCTTCATTCAAAGAAACCATTGCTGTCACTAAAGATTGTTGATTTTATTCACTTTGAGTTGCACCTGCGGTTAAATATGACAAACTCATGTATTTTAACGTTGAAGGCTACTACACTGCACATTTTTCAGTTTTCACTTTTTGTAGTATTTCAAAGTGAAAAACATTTTTGCTATGACCTTCTTTTATTTTATTTTTTATAGGCCTTTAAAGCATTTGAGCTGGTTTTTATACGTTTAATTCAGTTTGAAAATGTGCCCCAAGTTTGTCATTTAATAGCCCTGCACTATAGCTTTAATATTTCATCTTCATGTTACTGTTGTTTTCTTATTTCTCAAGTCCAAATAATAGAGCAGAACCCAATGTAAAATGATAACCTCAAAAGCTTCTTCACTCAGCTATGTCCACTAGTATTTATTTCCTTTTTAAATAACTTGTAAAAATATCTGTTCATACATAATAGGTCTAATAATGACTGTATATTTTTCATAACTATTATATCCAACAAATATAAATAAAAGTATTGCATCAAATCTTTCCTTATTAAAAAGGTATCTTCCCTTCTAGCTACTGAATCATCCTCTAAGGGAGAAATGAACACCACTGTTTTTTTCTGTACATAATGAGATGCACAAACAATAATGAGATGCATGAATAATGAATAATAATAATGCTCCAACCCAGATCGACGTAGAGGAGGCTGTCAGGGTTGATGGAGGCCTCGTATGGAGGAGGAGGGTCGTCGGGATGCTGGATGTCCGGGTATTTGTAGGCCGCGTACGGCGGAGGAGGCTCCTGGAAATGAAAGGCGCCTCCTTCTCCGTCGTCGGAGAGATGCAGGGGAGTGAGGCCGGTGCCGAAGGCGTCCGGGCCGTAGTCGAAGCCTGGGACTCGTCGTCCGAGATTAAAGTGATGCACTGAGCGGATTAAAGCCAAGACAGACACAGATGGGAAGTTATGTTATCATCTGACACATAAAAAAATAAAAAAATAAACATTTGGTGTGTGTGTGTGTGTACTCACGGTTTCCTCCGATCAGTGTTTCGATGCGTTCACGCCTCCGCTGACGTAGCCTGTGCACCATGAAGAGGAGCAGAGAGAGGATGAGGAAGGACGAGATGCAGCTGACGATCAGTCTCATCCCGCTGGCCATGGAGTCAAACAGACTGTTTCCATCTGAGGGAATAGAATAAGATTAGTACTTTTTTTAAAGGACCATTGGTTTAAAATGACCTGCTCTGTCTGCATTCTGTTCAAAGTGAAACAACAACACACTCTACAATCTTTTTTCATTCTACACATGAGCTCAGTTAATAGGCAGATTTATATCTTTTGTTTTATTAGCTCTCGTTAAACTGCAAAAATAAATAGTTCGGAATTTATGTGAAAAACACTTTCAAAACATAAATTTCACAGATCTGAAACTCCATCTGCTCACTCCACACTGACCAAACCAATAAATGCTGGCAAAAACATAGACAATAATTTCACGATATATAAAGTTCAGACGTTGGTGAAAAGCTCATGGAGTTCATCGAGATAATGGATATATATTTTATCAACCGGAGAGTAAAAAAACAGCCAAATAGACTGGCAAAATAAACACATAAAGTAATAATAAATTGTATTAATATGTGCCTTTCAACACTCAAGGACATAAAACAATGAATAGAGAAAAGTACAAAACAAACAATAAAAACATTTAAAAAGTGTATGCAAGTGTGATCATAAAGAGAGAAAGCAATCTTAAACAAATGAGGGTGGATTGAAAGAGTGGAAATCAAACCACTGATGTAACGCTACTGTCCTGCAGTTCCCGGTCTGGTCGCAACTAGTGGACTTAAGCTAGGTCAGAAATGGTTTTAATGATTTCTTTGTTTTATGGAGCAAAGAAACCAGAAAATATTATTAATAATATATATATAAATATTATTTAAGAAGCTGAAAAAATCACTCAAAACAATGAACCGATTATCAAATTGATTGATCGAGTATAAACCCTCCGAAATGTTCTGTGCTGGACCTTAAAGCTACACCAGATGTAACTTGAATCCAACATTATCTTTATGACAGTTGAGCCACCTTAGCTGTGATCAAGGACAGCTGTAAACGCAGTCTGGAGCAGGAGTTCTACAACAAATGCTGAGCAGCGCTGAACAAGATAAACGCCACTTTTATGACTTGAATCAAATCACTTTTATTTGTCGTCATTGTCTCATGTTTAACTGCGAGTATGACAGAAGGAAATAATAAGGGTAGAGCACAATAATATTACATATTACTGCATCGACACTGAACACCAAGTGTCTGCTTGTAGCAAATTAACTGTATAATATAGTAATACAGGTTGTTTAAAGTTAACATGTATCAAGGATGCAAATAAATGATTTTCCCTTAGATCATGTAGATTATAACTGTAAATTAATGTGAGTTCATAGTTAAAATAATCAATTTATTGATGTAAATCACATATGAGAAATAACGGCCGTGCTATTAAGGTTAATACCAATATTTGAAAAATACTCAAGCCAAAGATTTGTACTGTATTAAGAATAAGAAAGGATAAGAAACTGTATTGTTCCTTCAACACAGACTACAGTTAACATGACAAGATCTGTTCATTTGTTGTTGTATCGACTGAATTTCCAGAGCTATTTTTGTTTTCTCTAACTCCAGTTTCTGTTTCTCCAGCTCTAGTTTTTCGCGCTCCGCCTGCAGTTTGTGCGTTTCAGCTTCCGCTCTAACTATCTGCTTCTGAAGGAGCAGCTGCTGCAGGTGATCGACTCTCAGCCACTTTGCTTGTGGGACTTTGCTGCTGGATGGAGTGGTTTGTGGGGGATGAGGGGTGACATCAGACGAGTCTGCAATAATATAGTCAACTGATTAAATCTGGCCTGTACGGTCATAATATTAGAATGTTTGTAAGACCTATCCATGAGCTGAGTAAATATCTTGAGTATCTTGAGTAAAGCTCTTGTTAAGCTGCCCTTGAAAACCCTTGTGCAATTATGTTAGCAAAGCTGAAATAGTCAATGTCTTGACTATGTTTTCTATTCATTTTGCAATTCTTTTCATGAATAAAAGTGTGACTTTTAATGGAAAACACAAAAGAATTGTATAGGTGACCCCAAACTTTTGAATGGTAGTGTATAACCGTGACTAAATCATGAGAAAATATTCAGGTCAAGTGGAAAAAGCACTCTCGTCAGTGTGATGCATCAGTAGGGGGCAGCAGTACCTGGGTCAAGGCAGGTGAACTTGCAGCACTCCTTTGGGTCCTTGCGGAAATGCTGGCAGCCCTGCGGCCGTTCGCACAGCGCTGCGACGCACATCTCCGGCTCGCCGTCGTGACACGTGCAGCTCAGACACGGGTCGTCGCCCTTCGGAGTGAAGTAGTAGCCCTCATTGACGACGTTGTCCTTGATATCCACACACGTTTGCCCTGTGAGGGAGGAAATAACAACATTATTAAAACAGCGCTAAAATTCCCAAAAGAAATGTGTTACTCCTTCATTTTTTTTTTTTTAAACATCTCAGATTCAAAGACATAATAATAGACACGTACTCCTCTTGCAGAGGAAGGGGAACTTTTTGTAGCAGTTCTCAGCGTGCCAACTGTGCAGGCCTCGTTCATTCATGCTTTTAATCTGAAAGCGCTGCAGCTGAGCACAGAAGACGTTGTCCTGGGACGGAGAAGTCTCCCCAATACTGGTCAGACCCTCTGGTGGTAGAAACACCTGCATTGATCCTGTAGAGAGAGACAACACAAGACGTTTTAAAAATAATGTCTTAATTATTTCCTAAAAAAGGGCAGAGGCAAGGAAGTCTTAAATACCTTTGTATGCGACCTCCCAGCGGCCCTCCAGAGTGTGGTTCTGATTAGTGATGACATATTGGTAACCGACCCAAAACCTTGACATTAAACGAAAAAAGGGGAGGTTTTACGCCAATGTATGTACATCAATCAATTTAAGGTGATTCAAGTACCCCCAACCGCCACTAGATGGCCTACTACCAATAATGGAATACTCCTCTTCTAGAACAGGCCGATACATTTCACATGGTGCTAAATTGAAAAAGGTCAACAAAGGGTGACGTTCAAGTTGAACAAGATGGAAAAGGAGACTTGCAACTTGGTTTTGTTCCCAAGTTCTAAGTTACATATTCTTTTGTAACAACTAAAGCGAAAAGGTAGGGATTTCACGCAAACATGTTCAGGCAGGTGTTTACTTTGTAGTAACAAGTTAAATTGAAGGACAACAAAGTGGAGAGTTGAGGTTTGACAGATTCCTAATGGCACATTTTCTCACAGAAAGTTAAAAACATAATATATAATGATGGGAAACAATTTTATTATGTTAGATAGCATTAAATAGCTGTAGAAAATCACAACATTCTGATTTATAAGTTGAGCTCCATCTGGAATTCTTGGCCGGCTCAGGAGTGTTTTCACATCTCCAACTTTCAGTGCGGTTTAAATCACTTCCTGGCTCATGTTCTGCTCTTGGTGCTATTTGTTTGGGCAGGTGTGAACACGGTAGTCTCACGCTGGTGCAGACCAAAACAATCACACCAAGATCCTTTAGAGGAAGTGGACTCACTTCGCCCCTTTGGAGCAGATTTCTGCTGCTGGTGGGAACGTGATCCAATAACTGTATGACCCAACAACAAAAGATTGAGATAAATGGCTTGTGCAGTCAGCCGTGCTGGGATGCAACAGACCATAATAACTAAGGCATGACGTGCACTAATACAGCGTCTTAAGTGCAAGAGCTCCATGCATTTTCCCCGACACTGCTGCGTGCACCTTTGAATCTGTGCAACGATGGAAGAGCAGAGCACACAATGGATGAGCCCCAAAGGAAAACTGGACAAGTAGATTTGTGATAATAAGCAGCTGCAGAGACCAGAGTCACATGGTTCAATCTGGAGCGTTGGAGAGGAGTTTTTTTTTTTTTTTAATGGAGAAATGGACAAAGCGACACACGGAGGAACCTGTATCAAACACTTTGAGATGCACAGACTTCCCACATGTATCACAAGTCTCATTTTAATTCTTTAATGTGGCTTATTAAAAATGCAGGTCTGCTCTCACCTCTTTTAAATCAAGACTAAAGACTTTTCTGTTTGCTGCTGCATTTCAGTAATTTCTAATACTGCACTGTAACCTCTACTCCTTTGATACTCTTATAATTTTTATCTTTTTTTTTAATCTTCTATTAATTAATGTTAAAACTGCGTTTCCTCAAGGCTTAAGGGGAGTCAACATTGTTATGCGGTTCTGTCTGGATTCATCTACAGGTGTGGACACCATCGCAGACGAGCGCCACACTTTGCAAACAGACGGTAAAACACTCACTTGCACTGGTCTCTGCGCTCGCACACCGAATCGTCAAAGTCCACCTCGATCTTCAGTATGAACTGCAGCTCCTCGTTGGTCACGAACGTAGCCAGCGAGCCGTTGACTCTCTGACAGGTGTCCACGGCCTGCCAGTAGTTCTCATTCCTCAGGTAGACTTTGTAACAGCTGGCCGTCTTCTCGTAGTGGTGCCACCCACTGGGGCATTTCTCTGTGGACAAATCAAGGACACTTTAGCATCGTGGTTAATCCATAAAACTACAAAAACAAAAAAGGGAGAGACAAAAATGTAAAACGTACTTGAGATGCTGCTGAGGCGAACAGGAGGATCCACAGCGATGACATCCTCCACCTGGTCGTATCCGTTACCAAAGCGAAACCTCTCCTCCTTTATAGCTGCAAGAGAATGTGTCAAAGTTTACAAAAGTGCATGAGTGTTTTCTCTTTTTTTTTTGAAGTGCACACATATTGTGTTGTGTAACCTGCAACAAGGGTGTGATGTAACGACTCGAGGCAAAGCTTTTATATTTGTCAGAGAGTGAATAAACTCACAAACCATCAGTGCTGCGTTTTTCTGCCCCAGATCTGCCTAGAAATGACTCATTTTAAATGATGTTGGTGGAAAGCGACTAGCATTTGCACTGAATCCATGCAGTTTCTCCTGTGTCTCTGTGCATTACATGCTTCTGATCAGCGCTTCCTCTTTTGCTAAGGTTCACTGGTTAGAACAGGAACCAGAGCCTCAGCAGAATACAGATTCAAGGAAGATAAAAGCGGAACCAAAGCCTTGTGTTGTTTTGATTATGATCAGGATTTCACAGTCATTCAGATCGGAGGTGAGGCTGAATCCCATCATCAGTCTCCTCCTATTTTTTTCCCCTCCAAGAAGACTTAAAATATATTAAATGCTCTAGAAATCACAGAAACTAACAAGATTATCACTTGTCAAACAACTGTTGCATTAAAAACACAAAAATCAACAGAAAGCTGCACATAACTCACTACTAAATGGCAAGCAATGAGAAGCAGAATGATACTAAGCTTTAATGAAGCTGATATAAACATGATTGTCTGTTGCATTTAATTGTGCAACACAGTGCAATTACAAATGTTTACTTCTGCACTTTACTTTATTATATCTCTCTTTTCATAACCTCCTATTCAGCTTTATATTCTGTTGTGAGTTTCTGTAACTATTTGTACCATCTCAGCTGCTATCTTGACCAGGACTCCCTGGAAGAAGAGTTCTTGTATCTCAGTGCAATAACACTTCTGTTATGTATTTGTTTTTGAGAAGTGAAACTCATGATTCGGTATATAAATAACTCAAAGCTATAGGTCCTGGGGATATATTAAAAATGTCAAATAACTACTTTCATACCCCTTTTTCTCACACCAAACAATGAATTTCTTATTACCAGTTGGATATTTTAATGTAGTTACCTCAGTTTTCTGCAACATAATGACTACACATGGCTGAACGATGTCTGCAGGTATTTACTTTCATCTGGCTGGAATTAAGGATCGCTGCACCTCACCATATTATTCAACAAAGCTAATCCCAAAGCAGGAACATTGATTTTCCTGTGTGATTCGGCACAGACGGCTCTCACCGAGGCTCAAGGGTTTTTCTCTTTTTCAGCAGATAATAATCAGCACATTCGCTTCTGATCATAAACAATATTACTACACACGTGTTTTGCACTATTTGACTGGTTTTATTCGTTAATAAACAAAGAAACATTTCAGCTAAAGGAGTCAGCGCTGCTGGGGGGGGCATTAACAAACAATCCCTGCTTTTATTTTCAGTTTGATTAATGGGTGTGGGGTCAAAACCTCAGTCAGTAGAAGGTGGTGTCAGCAGACACAACCACTGGTGTATGGAGGTCACATGCTGTACTCAATCCTTCTAATAACACCCATTATACGGAGAGCTGGGGACAAGGTCTCTGGATTTAGGAGCAAACAATGGGATTTCAGTCAAAAGGCTTAGCACTGCATTATCTATGCACTGCTCATGCTCATGAGATCAAGAAACAGTAAACATTAACACGGATACGTGTGTCGCCACAAAAAAAAAGAAAGAAAGCACTTCCTTCTGCCATCTGACACCGTCAGTCCACAGCAGCTAATCTTGCTCTGTGATTAACTGTGGTGGATTAGGTGGACTGTGTCCTACCTGCAGACAACAATCTGAGCTAGTCGGTGAAACTAAATCAGCTGGACTGAACAAACCACTGATGTAACGCTACTGTCCTGCAGTTCACGGTCTGGTCGCAACAAGTGGACTTAAGCTAGGTCAGAAATATGGTCCGACGTGCAAGAATTAGTGTCAGCCAAGAGCAAGACTGCACATATATTAAACTAAAGGACTCCTACACACACGACAGGTCACTACAGAGGCCTTTACCCACCAAAAAGGATGTTGTTCTGTTTAGTTCAAGCATTTAAAGTAAAAAGAAGAAAAGGTTTAGGCTTTCTCATCAAAACGTAAAGCACACACACACTCATGTTGGATCGTTCATCAGAAACATGGCAGCCTCTGTAAAGTGTGGCCGTTCCTTTAGTACAAATTTGCTGCTGGATGGAGTGGTTTGTGGAGGATGAGGGGTGACATCAGACGAGTCTGCAATAATATAGTCAACTGATTAAATCTGGCCTATACGGTCATAATATTAGAATGTTTGGAAGACCTATCCATGAGCTGAGTAAATATCTTCTGTTTATTTAGCTCTTGTTAAGCTGCACAAGTAAATAAATTGTAATTTATGTGAAAAGCACACATTCATCTCCTAGCTCTCTTCCAGAGGTTGCTCTGCACCACCTGCCATGTTGACCAAAGGTCCTTGTATAGTGTTAAAAATATCACTTCTCACTTCCTCACATGAAAATGTGTTGGTAACACCTTACCAAATGTGAGCCATTAAAAAGTCACCAAGTGTTAAAAAATCAAAGTTGTCAAATCAAGTATAATTCAGCTTTAAGGCCACATTATACTTCTCCGACTGCGTATGCGTTATCCGTCTGCGTCACCACGGAGACGCCTCGAGCATTTATACTTCTGCGTCGTGGTGACGGACACTCGATGCAATTTCCCGCCCGATCAGTAGGGGTCGCTGCGCAAGGTTGTTGTGCTTCTGGCTACAGTGAGCAATGGCGTCCGAGAAAGAAAGAGAGAGAAAGACTGTTGTTGTTGAAACAGTGGCCGTTTCTCACTTTTCTGTGTCACGGAACGCAGTTTTAAGATAATTTGAGGCGAGAAATTGGCCATTTAGAGTAAACATGTGCTGTGTGTGTTAAGATATGACGTATTTATAGTTCGGCAGCGGCGTTATCGGCGGGGATCAGCTCCGCCTCTGTCAGGACGCCCGGAGCGCACTGAGAGCCTGCACAGAGCAGCTTAGCTCGGCCTGTCCTGAGGACCAATCGCAGCTCTTGCCATCTCCGTAGTCCCTTGACGGAGTGATGGACACTTAAAAAATATTTCGTGCAGACGTTGACTACGCAGAGGCTCTTCGACAGTCTCTGCGTCGACGCAGAGTCTCTACGTAGCCTACGCAGAGCACTTTACGCAGAAGTATAAATTGGGCTTTATTCTCTGCCGTGAGATGGTGGAGACATGGCCACTGCAGCCATTGCACACTCAACCACACTTAAATATTGTCGTTCATCTTTTGTACAGAATATTAATGTAAACACTCCGGTGACGCCTAGAGAAGCGACATTTTCACCATTTTGGTGGTAGTTTAACGACATATTGCAGAAAAACAGAGAGCTAGTTTAGCAGCTCGTTCCTCCTCCAGCCTCTCTCTCTCCCCCTCTTTATCAGCAGCAGCCTCACAGCAGGAGTCTGCATTTCCACATCTTACAGAATTTTCGATAAAAGAAGCTTTTCTGTGTATTTTCACATTCAGGTAAGTCACAAAGACATCTCAGTTAGTGAGCAAAACAAAGGCATTGGTGTAGGAGCCACAGTTAAAGGTGTCAAGAGTATTTACTGTATATCTACACCGTGTTTGAGGAGGATTTATGCTCACTGTGGTTCCTGGAATCGTTTGACCCTGGGTTTCCACCGTGCGTGTTACAGCAGCAGAACGTCAGCGATGCTGATCACTTCCATTCTAATCAATGAGAGCATTTCCACCGGGCGTGCTGCGGCACGTCTCAGCAGTGTTCTAGAAGCGGCTCGCCGCACCGCAGTGCTATCAATAGGTAGCAGTTCTATTTTTGCTGTTGCCGAGTCGCATCAAGTCCGACAGAATCAAAGTAAAACACTTCCGCCCCCCTTTCAAAATAAAACACAATACGCAGGTCATATAGCCTATCACAACTTCACATCAACATTACATCATAACC
This sequence comes from Microchirus variegatus, assembly GCF_963457635.1. Lineage (NCBI taxonomy): Eukaryota > Metazoa > Chordata > Actinopteri > Pleuronectiformes > Soleidae > Microchirus > Microchirus variegatus. The sequence goes on from NC_139817.1 coordinate 11,532,622, forward strand.
GGTGCTACCAGGTCAACAGTCAATTGATCAGAGGGTCTCGGAGAGTCATAATGTACGACAAGAGACTGATTGTTACAGTGGAGAAACATAAAATCATTTATGACACCAGATCAACAGTTCTTCCACGTCGGAGAATGGAAGAAGCTGTGGTGTTGTTGTTTACTTTATACACACAGTCTATCGCAGGATGTCGCAAACTTGCATCCATTCAGGATTATCGCGCGATCTTCCGTGAACACCGCTGGCTCCCAAGGCACCGCTGCACTGCCGTAACGTGCCTGTTGGGGATTGTGGGGACTGTGCAAAACCGCACCGCTGACGTTCCACTGCTGTAAAGCACCCGGTGGAAATCCACCTTTAGACACGACCAAACATTTTAGAAAAGACTACTGGAGAGAAACTACTCTGTGATACCTCTTCTACATGTTCTCAGCCACTTTACATGATTTTTAATTGCAGGCTGTAACAGCAACAATAATTTCACTATATATGGGCGTTCTGATTAATTTAATGTTATAGTCATTGAAAAAAGTGTTTTTCCTTCAAAAATGAGGACATTTCTAAGTGACCCCAAACTTTTGAACGGTAGTGTATCTCTCACATGGTCTGTGATGTGTTGCTGAAGCATCTTTAGTCACTCATGCTAATCACGTGCTTGCTTATACTCACAGGTGAATGGAGATGCAAAATTAATTAGGCTAAATGGAGATGTTAGACATTCAAGGGAAGAAGTAAATGGCACTCACAGGGACAGTCCATCTCGTCACTCTTGTCCTCACATGCTGTCCAGCCGTCACACTGCCAGGACATAGGGATGCATTGCATCTTCCCACTGCGGCAGGCAAACTGCCCGGGGCTGCAGCGCTGCTCTGAAATACAAGAGGAAAACTTGTGCTGTCAAAAACCTGCAAGTGACCGTGGCCCTTTTCTCTCAAACAAGACAAAACAAACACTGTATAAATCAGAGTTCAGCCGAGGGACAAAAGCGAGACAACTTGAGCTTTCACTGCAGTTGATAAAATATGAGATGTAAGATGGTGATAGGAGTGAACCTTTACAATCTGTATGTTTTTACTGATAGAATAACACATTTTACTGATAGAGACCAGGTAAAATGTACGTCAAATTAGACCTGTACAAGTAGCAATGAAGGTTTAAAAAAAAAAAAAAAAAAAAAAAAAAAAAAATTAGCACACATTTGAGAAAGGATCTGTAAAACAAAAAAGAAAATCCATAGCAGATGTTGACCAGGTTGGTTAAGTTCAGAAATGTGAAACCACTAAAAAGAACATTTTCTTTCTAAGCCCAAGTAATTCAATATATTCAATAAAATCAGAGCAGGACTTCTGTAAGCAAGTCTTTAAATAACACTTTGGTTATAAGGGAAAGTGGAAAGAATTAGACCTACAGTACATCCTGTATACATACACCACAGTGACAGGTTTATTGACTGAGTTTGAGCTGAGAGGGTCTCCATGCCGATATGTGATTAGCATAATTGACGCCTCTGTGTCAGAGGTCACTCTGTTGAACCTTTTTCCATGTGATGAATGAACATTTTCTAACAGAGTTAATAGTTGGTAAGTCGGAGTCAGATCTTATCCACAAAGAACTGTCATACATCCAAATAGCAAGAGGTGATTAAACAATCTCAGGTAATTTCCATCTCAAGAGCTACATGGACAAAAGAAACTCAAAAAGGAAACTCAAACTGAATAAGATGCTACTGCTGATATAGTCCAACAAACACCTAACAGTTACTACACTCAAAGACATACTGCTTGCTTACCTGACAATAATCTTGCCAGAGCTAGCCGCGGACCTGAAACAAATAAAAACAATAGTGTGACTATTGTGTCAAATGAACTTGTTTTAAGGAATTTTTAAACTCCCCTTGTCCATATGTTATTCGTCTGCTCTTACAAAACCGTTCACTGATATATACTTTTGTGACGAGCAGTTTCCTCAATTACAGTGTGACGAGTTGCGTGTACATTAGACCATCTGTTCTTGTGTACAGGTGGCTACAGTATGTGTACCTACAGTGGAGCTGGACCACCCAATTATCAGGCCAATACAGCCACACTATTTTTACTATGAAAAGAATTCCGGGGCTATTTAAAGACGTTCTCTTTCGTTTCACCTTTGAACCAGACAAAGCCTGGCGTTAAACACAAACAACTTCGATGAAAGGTCGCGACACACTCGTTGAATTAGCAGATCTATAATTTACTGAGAATATTGCAATGATGTCAAGTTGTGCTGAATACATCAGTTACCCTGTTCATTTGTAGTCATGTGGTTATACTTAGATTACTTTAAATCAACATATCCTTTACAGAAAACCCCAAATTGTCATTACTCTGCTGAAGGTTGTTTTAACGCCATTAAAACACAATACACGTTGCCCTGTTTTAGTAGACTAAGTGGATTGAGAATCATTACAGATGGCTCTCTGTCCTGGGACTTCATCGAGTCTGGACGTGTGCCAGGTTGAAAGACCATTAGAGACCGTGCATTCCAAATGCATTAGTGACGACGTGTTGGTTAATAATTGAGATTTCAAGAGAAAAAGAAAGTATGTTACATGGCTCGACTTAAGGCCACATTATACTTCTCCGACTGCGTATGCGTTATCCGTCTGCGTCACCACGGAGACGCCTCGAGCATTTATACTTCTGCGTCGTGGTGACGGACACTCGCTGCAATTTCCCGCCCGATCAGTAGGGGTCGCTGCGCAAGGTTGTTGTGCTTCTGGCTACAGTGAGCAATGGCGTCCGAGAAAGAAAGAGAGAGAAAGACTGTTGTTGTTGAAAAAGTGGCCGTTTCTCACTTTTCTGTGTCACGGAACGCAGTTTTAAGATAATTTGAGGCGAGAAATTGGCCATTTAGAGTCTAAACATGTGCTGTGTGTGTTAAGATATGACGTATTTATAGTTCGGCAGCGGCGTTATCGGCGGGGATCAGCTCCGCCTCTGTCAGGACGCCCGGAGCGCACTGAGAGCCGGCACAGAGCAGCTTAGCTCGGCCTGTCCTGAGGACCAATCGCAGCTCTTGCCGTCTCCGTAGTCCCTTGACGGAGTGACGGACACTTAAAAAATATTCCGTGCACCCGGAGACGACGCAGAGGCTCTTCGACAGGTTCTGCGTCGACGCAGAGGACTCTGCGTAGCTACGCAGAGCACTTTACGCAGGAGTATAAATTGGGCTTTAGGTTTAAATATTTGTGTATAGAAGTCATTTTTCTTGACTGTGCATGGCTGTTGCGTAATCTAACCACTGCTTTTTGATTTGCTGTGTTCGTTTACTTGGAAACTCAAATCATATAAAGTCTTATCAACATGAGCTCATGACCGGTGAAAAAAAATGCCTCATGTTTGCATCTGAGCCGAGTTTGAATAACAACCCACTGCCTGCAGCCCGCACAAATCAGTATTCATGTGTTCAGTGCTTCACTGATAAAAGCTGCTGGTGAGGAGAATTCATTCAGAGATCGGCTTTCCTCCTGCTTCAGATTATCAGACATTACAAGTTACAAGTGCCACTTGGGCATCTCCACTTTACAATGGTCTATATCTGCAACAGCGTTAAGTTGATCTTTGCTTAGTTTCCCGTTTGATGAAAAAGTGTCTGAACTGGCTGTCGTCAATATGCACACAACTGCCAGAGAAGCTCTACTTCCCTTATCTGTTAGTTTAGTGATTTAATGGTACATCATTTAATTTGTGTTTAAAGACCACTGGGGTTTATGAATTCATTGTTTTGCCCAAGGACACTGAGATTAAACCAGGAACCACTCTGAGCCAATCTGCACAATCAGTAGTGATTTTATTCTGAAGAAAAGTGACAGATACGGCCACCTTTTTGTATTGCGTCACAGGTACATTTCAACCTAATGCCCGCATAAATAACTCATACAAGTATGGGCTTGGAGAATCATGACACTGATACACACATTATCGGAGCAAACATTACTTATTTATTCACTGCAATAAATCTGCCAGGAAACCACAGCATTAACAAATTCGAACTGCTGTCAAATTTCGCAATTCTGGCTTTTCAAGATAGGTTGGAAAAATAATGAGAGACGGGGAAGTTAGTAAGTAACCATTGCTTATTGAGCCCATTTCTCTCATAAGCCTCCGATTTTGTCAGAAATGAGTGAACGCTGGCTTCCCTGAGGAAAGAGAGCCTCTGCATCTCTTATATAAGCAACAGAAAGAAAAAAACAAAGACAGCAAAACTGCCCCAACGTGCAAGGCCAGTTCACTGTATATTCTTCAATATAACAGACAGTGTTGATTTCCAGTCTCTCATGATTCACCTCTTCTCTGAGGATCACCGTTAAAAGCAGTGAGTGGGTACAGACATTCATGTCCACGTCATTATTCCACCTGAAACAACTTTATCTTTCATCTCTGTGTGGGTTTTAAGCCATTTTGGTTTGCAAAACATTCGTTGAATAACCAAGGTGAAAACAAGGTGCATAACCTTTGATATTTAAAGTGGCTTTCAAGAAGCTTTTCCTGTGTCGCAGAATATTCACGATTCAAGACCTGATACAACGCAGTTCATACTTAAAATGGTGAATGGGTGGATGAAGAAGAAGGTCGGTGTGTGGCGTCTCCCAGAGTAATTTGCGATCTTTGTGAAAATTAAATTACTGACAGAGGTTGATCGACTAAGAGTATTTTGCTTAGTGGAATAATTCAGGTTTGCAAATTGTAATCAATTAGCTTGTGATTCTGCTATTTCAAACCAAATCAGCCACTCAAAAGATACAAATTACATTATACTGCAAGTATAAATAAAAAAAAATAAAAACCTCTTTACTGAACAAGTGAGCACATTGTTGCTATGGATGGCATGATACCACTTTTGTGTCCGATACAATTACCAATATCAGTCCTTTTCTATGAGCGGTTTCCCTTAATACTGCCCCTAACAGGAAGAAATCAGCAATCTATTTATCTTGTGTCATTAGAAAGGCATAACATCATGTCCAAATATGATTTATTGAAACACATTGACGGTTTAATGGAGTAATCACAATAAGACTGTCGGATATCTGGGAAAATATCTCAAAGTAATATCCAAAAACATGTGGGTCACGGTACATTAACTCCCAACTATAGCTGCAGTGTCGTGTCCATGTAGTAACAGGTCAACAAAAACATCTGACTGGTTGTTGATTGAAAATGCCTGCCAAAAGTTAAACCACGGCCAATTTTTTTTGCGCGGATTGCAAAAACAAACAGGGATAAGCCAGCTGCCAGTGGATCAGATGAGAGGCTCATTCCCACGTACAATAGACAAAGTTCAGCTGACTTGTTGATCAGATTTATGGCCACAAACACAGAGGGGATGATTTCAGTCTTCGTAATGAGCATTAGATTTGCCTCACCAGAGGCTGCTGACTTTCTCTGGTTTGGAGATAATTGTAATGTGTTTAATAGCATTGCCTGCACCGTGCCTTTACAAACTTATTTAGCTTGTTTTGCATAAAAGACCGGAAGGTAGCCGGTTCGATCCCCGACCAATCCGCAGCTGAAGTGCTGTTGAGCAAGGCACTTAACCCCCTCACTGCTCCCCGAGCGCCGCTCGCTGCGCTGGGTTAGCATGTTCTCCACCTCACTGTGTGCTGTGTGTGTTCACTAACTCACTGCAGAATTGAATTTCCCCTTGCGGGACTTAAAGGGTTCTTAATGCTCCTCAAAAAAACACAAATATCCACATCCCTATTCAAAATGACTGGAAGTTCACCCAGACGGATAACCTTCATTTCTAAATGAGTCAATCAAGTTATAAAAACAAAGGCCTTGTGCTTGGTTTAAAACATGGGAGCAACAAACAATTTGCCCATGAGATGATAATTACAGTTGTGTATGCTAAACGAGTGCAAATGAATATACTCCTAAAATAAATGTTATATCATAAACAAATCAGGCACAACAACCTCTATGTACAAATAAAGAAGTTGTAACTCATTTCCTGGACCAATCAATGATATGATTATAATTGAGCTGATATCAACAACCTGATAAGACTCTCTAATCTCCACAATTGCAAGGATCACATGTTGAGGCCAGGAGGAGACGACAGCGATAATGCATTCATCGTGTTGCCTTTTAAAATGCAGTAAAGCTATGCATTCAAAGAAAATCATGTATGCGATCCAACGAACAGGAGCTTCAGTGTGCTGCTGCACAGGAAACCGTTAGATGAATTTAAAACGGGCACTGTGTGTTTCTTTAAAATACGTGTTGCATACGTGTTAAGCCAGCAAAAAAAAATTCTGACACTTAAGCAGCTTTGATATTGCATTGATATAGTCCAAAGGCTTTTCACATGAAAGCATGGCAGTTATATTAAATCAGTCTGATGTGTTTCACTGTACAGCTTCAGCAAGGGTGAATGGGCTTAGTGGTGCAGGAACTTGAAGTATTTAATTCTTAACTGTGCAGAAACATCAGATTGTTGTTGTTGATGTCTGTTGTTGTCAGTCCCAGCTATGGGGACACTGGTATGGACGACTCCCTTATATATGTATACATATACGTATATAAGAGAATTGTTTGAGCTATACCATCAGAGAGGTGAGCACTAGCAGCTTTTTATTATACCACGGTTACACCTCGATTTCTCTCATCTGTGCAATTATATCTGTACCAATATAAATCTGTGCAATAATCACATACTACTGTGTCTTGTAATTAAAAGGTGTTTATTGTGTACAAAATGTAAATTTCAATGATATTATAGTCCTCGTTTATACTCGTCACTTCTCTGAGTGTTTGCCGCTGTAACAAGTGGGTTCAATAATATAATTAATATATTAAGTATTGTGCCTTTTTTCTGTATATTGTTTTATTTTCTTAACTGGTCTAGGAGTCTGTAATTAAGTTTTAATTGAATTTACATACAAAAAGAGAAGTAATGGTCTGTTTTGGAAGGACTGGCTCGCGTTTAGGTTTTTTTTTTCCTGACAATAATATTGCTGTAATGAAGTGGTTAAGTGTCTGCCATTTGATGATTGCATTGGTGTTATTTTGGTTGACCTACTTATTATTAAAAAAAAGACTGCGTCTGTGCTGATGCGCCGCCCGGCAACAGCATCACAGCAGCGGCTGAAAAAACCACCAGAGTCCGTGGTTTACCCCGCAGGCCTCTGACCCTCCACCCGCTCCGTGCTTTCAGCAGTAATCTTTTTAGCCCACTTCATACACCAGACCACGGTTAATGTGTGCAAAGAATGAACTTGTGTGGTTTACCTGTCCGTGGCGGGTCCGTTACAGTGAGGACGAAGAGAAGAGAGAAAAGGACGAAACTGCTGCTGTCAGCCTTTGGCAACATTTATCCTCCATTCATAGTAACTCCTCTATTCAGAAATTAAAAAAGATATGCCGAAGAACTGCACCGTCTACAACGACAAACGCTTCAAACGGCTTCTGCCCATGCCTTTGTGCACGCGAACCGACGGCTAAAACAGAAGAAAACAACCCGTGTGCGGAGCATAGTCGACCCGCACGGTGGAAACAGTTTGCGGGTGTGTTGTCCGAGCGGCTAGCGTTAGCTAATGTGGCTCCGCTGTTATCGTCGTCCGTCCCCCCTCCCGCTGCTCACTGTGGAGCCGCGCTGATCCAAGATGGCTGCGGCCTCCCATCACAACAATCCCAAACACGCAACACGCAGGCGACCAGCTGGAGAAGCTGCCAGCCTGGGCGGAGTTATATAGTCCGATTAAACCCGCTGTGACACACGAAAACCAATGAGTGTATGTGTGTGTGTCCTTTGGGATTATTGTGAGATGAATCCATCTCAATATCAGCCTTGTTCTATGACGCAGATACACGATGATTAGTTACACAGATTATTATTATTCTACGTGACCATTCATCACGTCAGACACAGAGTTTTTTTTACTCAAAGTAAAACCAATTTGATTGATTTTCACTTTAAGAGTCGTGAAATTGGATTTTTCATATTCATTTGTGATCAAAGCTGTTGAGCAAAAACGCAATCACATGCAGATTGATTTACTTGTAAATGACTCTACTGTTTGGCCTTCCTTCCCTACTTGGAACAATCTGACCGGTTTGACCTTGTGTGATAGTGTACATAGTAAGGGCAAGCTGACCAGAAACTCAGTAATGGTCTGATACTGATAAAAAAAAGAATCTGTAAATCACTAATATCATAAATCTGCTTTACTATGCACATACTGTGAATATGTTTTAAATGTGTGGTTATATCGAAGTGGCAATTCTTAAACCAGCACAAATGTCTTATCAACAGACACATTATTTTTTTTTTAAAAGGGGTGAAATCTGATACCTGTATCAGTGGGTAAACAAGGTTTTCATATGTACAAAAAAGTGGTTATCAAGTCATTGTTAGCTAATAGGTCAAACTCCATAAGTGGATTTACTTAACTAACAAACAACAAAAAAGCACTCAGCACAGTGAGGCCAGTCAGTTTACCACACACTGGTCTGAATCCATACCAACATCATCACCAAAATCTCCTAATTTCTTCCTTGGTCAACAACTAACATCCTCAAAAAGAGTTATGCTCGCCATTAAACAAGCAGTCAAAGTCAAACACTGGCCAAAGATGAGGTAATAGCAGGCTTGGTTTTTAATCATAATAGTAGCTTTTCACAGCAGCTTTGTAGGTTTAAAAGCAGTGTGCACACAGTTCCCCTTGTTGTGTCTTGACAACGTCACCAAGTCACCACAATCATACAGCGTTCGTGCTAGAGCTCGACTCCCACCATAAAAATCTAACAGAAAAATCAAGTTTTTTTTTTTTTTTAACTGCCTCTATCTGAATTGAACCCGAGTTCAAAACTGAGTTGAACACCTCGATGGCGAAAGGCTTTACATGAACGTATGAATGCTCAAGTACAACCACACTGCCCATCCATGTCTGCCTTGAAACAATTTGTGTACAAAAATAAGACCTCTGAAGCTCAGCACAGGTCAATGTGCAGTCTCAACAGCATGACTAAAGAATAGTTTTTAATCCAAACAACGTTTAGCAAGAACTCATTCCCACAGAGTGGAATTTAGTCTTTAAAAGCGTGTGTTGTCAGATGATATACCCACTGGACCAAGACTGCTGAAGTTTCACATTTGCTTCCGTTGAGGTTTAAAAACACATATTTTGGTACAGAGGAGTTTTTTTTTCTTCCACTTGTTATGCTGATGTTGCAATACGCCTGGTTGCTAATCTGTGACATTTTGTTACTTCTCACCACAAGCAATTAAGACATAACAAAATCCAAACCTATCCATTAAATGATTTTTGCCCAAAAGGAGACAGCATTTCTTATGAAAAGAAATGTGTATATTAAACATCAACAGAACTAAGGAATAACCAAGTATTGCAATGCAAGCAACTCAGTATCAAAATCTTTGTTTCAATGCATTATCGACTAGAATTCTTTTAGAAAAATAAAGCTGCAGCCAGTGTCCCGACTTTCTCTCACACCAGACCTCACTTGATTTATAAAAACAGCAGCAGGATTCCCCATAACATCAAACCGCAAGCCCCGTACGTGCTGTATTTGTGGGTGTAGCTCAAACACTTAAAGTGTCTGAATATGTGTCAACATTTGAAGCATCTTCAATGAAGATTTATGGAGACGCTCACTGTTCCAAGGACTAAGAACTGGATGTTTAAACCTCACAGAATGAGAATTAATACATTTAAAATTCAACTAAGCGTGTGCTAATGAGTTCTGGAAGGGATAACAAAAAATACATTAAGGAACAATATTTCACTGGGATCTACAAACCATTTTTTTTATTAAATCGTCTAGCCAAAAGAATGTAAAAAATGTGATGTGGAGTTTCCTGTAAAGTTCTCCACATGACAATAATGTTATGTACAGTTGCAGCAGAAAGCAGCTCCTCCCACTTAGAAAAAGTCTGAGGCTTTTCTTCTCTTGGGAAGTTGCAGGAGATCGTCTGTGAGTGATGTAACATCCTGAGCACTCGGCGTCTTGTCTTTGATTGGTGTTGGTGTTCCTGATGGAGTAGATAGGCCACCAAAGGGAGACTTGGAACCAAGGACTCTGTGTGAGGGAGACGGGGTGTAACTTGCTCTGAGCGCTTTGTCCGTGTATTTGCTCGACGTCCGATTAACGAGTCTCTGCAGGGCAGGGGACAGGGCCGGGCTTAGACCTTTGGGTGTAAGACTGCAACATAAAGAATTACATGTTCAGTTAGTTAATATCACATGACTGCTCTAACAAACAATAATAAACGAGTGTTTCTACCGTGTTTTGTTCCAAGCAGATAAAATCAAAAGTGGAAGGAGTTACCTTGCAAGGTTCTCCGTGACCTTTCGTAAAGCCTCCTGTTTTTTGGCACGATTTTTAGCAGCAGCCTCATTCGCCATCTTTATACCCAGCCTCTCTCGTCGTCCAGGTTCTGGAATCTATTGAGAGACAATATTAGAAGTTCAGATGTTAAAATAGCAGCCTCCAGCCATTTTCTATACAAAGTGGCGCACAAAGTGAAGTCACGCTAGGGTGTTTTTTGAAAGCGGGTCTTGGCTAATGTTCATGTCCGCACACGTAGGTTCCTCCTTATGAAATGATTTGGCCTTCCCATGTTTATAAAGCGAGACAGCTTCAGATTCAATCCGCTGTGATGTCTTTCATGGTACACAAACACTGCAAACACTCCTGACCACTGCAGTGCTGTTAAACCATAGAGACCACAGCTACACCTTAATTTAAAACAGTCCAAGGGCAACACACTGACAACCAAAGCTACTCTTAAGATTCTTGTGGGTAACGTAAGCTGCTTCCAGACATGCACTTTAGACATTCTGCAGAGATCGTCCAGAACTTCGAGGGCTGTATATGTGAATAAAAATGTCGCAAATAACGTCTTAGTGAGCTCATGTGAGAATGCAGCAGGAATAACATTGTATAATCCACAGTGAATGAATGGTGTCACTCCATCTGGACGCTCTGAAGATTCTCCTGTTGTTGTGAACAAAGTCCCACTGTGATCGTCACATATGAGGTGACATTATCCAGACTGATACAGGGTACAGAAATATGTTTCATATTATTAACAGAGCCTTCCAGCAACAACTGAATGATACGCACCTTAAATGATGGACCATGATTTCTCTCAACATATGGCGAATCTGATCCATCCAGTCGAAATGGAGTACTTTCAATCTCACCCCAGGTCATCAGAGGTGACTCAGCCACACCTGACAAAAAAAACCAGAAACAATCAGAAATGTACTTCAAACGTAGGTAGAACTAAACTAATTAATTTAAGGTAACACTTCATTTGTGGATGACAATTGTAGGATGCACTTACCAGGTGCAGGGGAAGGTGTACCCTCAAAACCATATCCATTCACTGTTGGAGAGTCATGTGGGATGAGCTCTTTCCCATCAGGGCCTACTTTACCCTGTTTGAACTAGACATACAACTAGATATCAGCATCATTCATGAATTAAACTGCAGAATAACATACTACTTAATACAACAATGTGGAGCACATCTAGACCAACACAAAATGCCCTATTTCTGGATTTCATGAACCATGTTCCTAAATTGTACCTGTGCATTTAGAGCCGCAGCCTGCTGAATCTGGCTTTTGTTGAGCGCTTTGCTGAACGGGTCTCCAACAAAACGTGTGTTTTTGTGCATAATCTCCCTTGGCTTCTTAAAGAGAGTGTCGTCATCTTTTACACCTGAAATGATATAAAGCACATTATAATCTTTTTTTCTCTCATTGAAATTTTTCCTTCAATGAGGGTTTTAGTTTTTGAAATAACCTACCCTCTGGATAATACATCAAGGCATTCTTTGCTTTGTACTCCCATGTCTCCAGTCCAGCTTTGACACATTCAAGCGCTGCCTTCTCCGGTGCTTGTAAAGCGAGGTTCTCCTCATGGCGCTGAAACACATCAGTGCTTATTAATGTTTTTTACTGTAGTCTTGGGATGTGTAAAATAATAATCTAATTGATACTGATCAACTGCTTGAAAAGTTAAGTGATATCTAACTTAAACGACCTTCATAACTAACACACATGTATGAGCTTTGAATTTGAGTAAAATCTGACCATGGAAATACATACCTGTTTGAATTCAGCCTCAGCTTCATATAACCAAGCATGTCTCAGTTTCTCCTTGTCTTCTGCCAGATCCATTATTTGTTCAAATGATGCATTATCCTCACTGGTATTTTTAACAAGGAAACGATCCAGGGAGGGAAGCTCTTTTTCTTCCTTTTCTTCATCTTTGTAAACTGTAAATAAAATATTGATAGAAAAAATGGTTTTAACCACTGTTTAATTACTATTTACCTTCTCTGTGGGTCCAGTTTTTCAGTATTCTTGCCAAATATTTCTATTCATGGGGCCAATTGAAGAAGGAAATTGATAATACAGTAAACATGTCAAATGACTTATGTAAAAACCATCAAGGGGACTTTCAGTGTAAACACACAAAAGGTCAGAAAATTTGTTAAATCAAATAAAAAGAAAAACAGATACTTACCTCCATCTAAACCTTTATTGCCACGAGTCGAGGATGGAGATCCTGAATGGCCCACAGGTGTCTCAAAACTAGCCGGAGTAACATCTTACAAACAAAGAGAATGAAATGGAAACATAGTTGAAAAGCACATGCAGAAAATCAGACAAAGGATTTTAGTATATGGCCATACGGTTGAAGAATCACTAATTCATACAAAGCAGCAAAAGATACACAAGCTACTCTATCTTTCTGAAGATGAAGATAAAGCATTTAAGTGAAGTTATCATGAAATGATTCTCACAAGGTGCAGACGATCGCGGTGTAGATTTTGTCAAAGACGATCCATATCGAATGGATATGTCTCTCATCCTCTCGAGGTCTCCATTATCCTCTGCTTCCAGATATTCCTTCTGTGCTTGCAATTTTGTCACATCTGGGAAGAAATCCCTTTGGATGATCTTCTCTAAACTCTAGAGGCAAACACAGGTAAGTGTATGAGACTTATGTTCAGTGAGAATACTTGTTCCTTGATACAACAAAGTTATCCAAGCCACTTGGTATAATTTCTATAAAATTCTAGTTTTTCTAGAACAAATCAGAATGATAACAATGCAGTTTAAATGTCAATAGAAAACAAATTGAGTGTTAGCTCTCGAAAATGATTACCAAATAATTGGTTTATATCATGATTTGCAGGTGATCCACTGTGGCGACCCCCTAGATAAGGAGATGCCGATAGAAATACACATTCTGACATTCCCACATCACTGAAACATATCTACTTTCTAAACCAGTATCATTAACCCGCTTGTATGTTCGTATTTAAAAAAGATCGATTACAACCCTGATTAATTAAGTGTGTTCATTTGAAGACTGTCAAATATTAAGTTTGTTATGCATACACTTGTGAAACGGCCTTGCTAGCTAACATTAGCCTGAGGCTCGCTCGTCGCTTATTTACCCCAATATACTGCACTTCATCGAGGACGTTTCTCTTCGGCTTGTCCGTCTCTTTGTCTTCAGTTGGCTGCCGCAGAGCCACTGTTGTTGCCGTTAGAGGGACGAGGGTCCCGGACAGCGCTTTCCTCACACTCGCGCTGCCTTCCATGTAGCTTCCTAGGCTAACGGCTAAAAGCTAACTGCGAATCCTTCAATAACAAACAACGACTAGAGGGGAAACACAATGTGGATTTCTATTTGATAAATACACAATATAACGTAAACGATTCCACAAAAAACATGTTTTCGACAGAAGAGAGCACAATAAATCGCTGTGCGTTAACTAGCCACATTAGCCAACACCGGAGGAAAACACAAGCACTACGTATGTATCAGTTACGTAAAGCCTGAAATATTACGTCACCGGAAGTGTACCTCATGTGATTTCTTTTAGAATCTGCCTGAGGAAGGAACATGAGAGGAGAGGAAGAAAAATGTTGATACTTTGAAGTGAAAAAGTAAACAACCAATAATAATAATGATATCCATTATCTCTATGATACAACATATTTAATACTTGTTTGAAGTCTGTCAGAAATCATCACATATAATACTATGAACATGGTGAATCAATATTTTAGGTGACATTGTGTCTTTTATAATATGATACAAAAAGACAGTTGTCATTTGACAGGAAAATAGACATTTTATTGTCATTGTACCAAAATATTACAACAAATGCAGCTCAATTATGTCAGTGAGATGCGTAAATTGTTTTCAACATTAATGACACTTTCTAGTGGAGGTTATGGAGAAGCTGTGCAATAAGTTTTTGCGGAGATGGCTGGGCGTTCCTTCATCAGTCAGCTTGGTTAATCTGTACGGAAAGACTTCCAAACCCCACCTCCCAGCTCCATCAGTGGTGGAAAAATTCAAAGCCACCAAGGAAAGGGCAGTCAGCAACACACTCTTTGTGTCCAGGGATGAGAAAGTAAGACATACAAACAATACCCTCAGGTGTGGAAGGAAATGGAAGCCTCAAGAAGCAGGCAAGAAAGTGTACCAGAAGCACCAGGATAAAGTCATAGTGGTTTGTCAAGGGTGGTTGGGACTTGGAAATTACAATGTCAAGAGGTGGCGCAAGGCCAACACTGAGAGCAGAAGAAGACTTGTGAAGGAGGGGGTCCATGAGTCAGTTGAAGAACACTGCTGTGTAAAAGCAGCAGGGCTCAGTCAGCAAGGTCAGTGGATGCAGTGGGACCAGGCAATCGAGAGATCATTGTCCTGGAAAGAACGTCAGTTAACTGTCCCAGGCAAAATGACATCCCCCCTGCATGTAGTGGCTGCTGACCTTTTGACAACTCCAAGCAACCTTGAGAGACGAGGTAAAGAAGAGAAGCCATCATGCAAACTTTGCGGGGCAACCCACTGCACCCTGAAACACATCCTGACTGGTTGTCCCAAAGCAATGGCAGAAGGTAGATATAGTTGGAGACATGATGAGGTCCTCACAGAGATCGCCAAATGGACAGATCTGCAGAGAGTCAAAGCCAACAAACATCAAGCACAACCACCACCGAAGAGTCTCAGTTTCCAAAGGGATAGAAATGAGCCTTTTAACAGAAAAAGACTTAGCAAGAGCCCCTCCATTTTACATCTCGCTTCTGACTGGGAGATGCAAGTGGACTTAAAGCGGAAACTCATCTTCCCTGAAGAAGTTGCAACAACATCACTCAGACCTGATATGGTTCTTATATCCCGTAGCACAAACAGCATCATAGTTGTTGAACTTACAGTGCCCTGGGAGCACAGACTTGCTATCTCTCATCAACTGAAAAAAGCCAAATACCAGAATTTGATTGACAAGGCTAATTTGAAAGGATGGCACGCGACCTTATTCCCCATTGAAGTTGGCTGCCGTGGTTTCCCTGCTATATCGGTGTGCTATTTCTTGCAGAAAATGGGGCTTGCGCCCAAGGAACTTAGGAATGCTATTGGAGAGATAGCTGCTACAGCCGAGAGCAGCTCAAGATGGCTGTGGCTAATAAGAGCCTGCAGTTGGAAACCTTCTGCAGGTGGAGGCTAATTTAGTCCTCTCAGTGGACGACAAAATACTAGTGACCCTGTGAAATTTGCTGAAGATGCAGATGGGCTTCCAGCATTGCTGAGGCATGGACCACCTTGCCAGAAGAAACCCCTTTAGGAAGAGGCTCTTAACACATCTCAAGTAGTTCTACAGCTTCTGCTTGCATACTTAAATATGTATAGAATCAAATCAATTAACAAATCAAGGAATTATCTAATCATGTACTTATTATGTGTGGTCATTAGAGCATTGCTAAAACAATAGATAGTGGTAGTAGACTAAGATTTTTGCACAACACACAACACAGCACCTGTCCCCTGAAATGACCTTGTAACTCTACAAATTACTGCGAGGACCTGATGTGACCTATTTTAAATGTCTGACAAATAAATCCGTCAAATATATGTTGTGTGATGCAGGAGAGTTTTCAAGTTTTCCTCCTAAACATAAACATTAAATATATTGCAACAACAGATCCCAACTGGAACAATCAATATACACATTTTATTTACCTTTCACAATTAATATTAGCATATGCTGCTGGTATTTCTATCATGTACTCAACAAACACGCCAGCTACCAAGAGATGATTTGATATGTATATATATATATATATAAATGTCTTCATAGGTTCATTACGTATACATTCTCAAAACATGTACTCAAAATACACGTTTTACTTTTGAGTTATTTGTGATGAACAGGCAAACGTGGCTGAAAACATAACCTGCATAACAACTGCAAGCAAAACTGTATCACACACGCACGCACGCACACACACACACACACAGTTTAGTTTTCTGTATTTCCAACACCAAATGATAGTCTTTTCTGACGTCTCCACTTTGCTCTTCGGTTTTTAAACCAAACCTGGAAAAAACCCACCAACATTGTTTCACGTTATAAACAAAAGGGGAACACATTTGACATAATAACACACCCTTAACACAGACATGAAATAAAAAAGCACAACAAATAAGTATAAATATGATCGCATGAACCTTCTGATATTTACTGAAGACCTGTATCATTTATTGAACGGACTTACCTCCACTCTTTCTTCTCTTAAGTGAGTGCACTGAGCTAATTTCTCCCTCGTGTTCACATCTGGATACTGATTTTGCAGGAACAGCTCCTCCAGTGCGTCCAGCTGATCCTCTGTGAAAATAGTGCGGTGGCGTCTGGTCCTCCTCTGCACCTGAGCAGGTAGCTGCTCCTCTCTGTGACCTTCTCCCTGCCTACACGACGGGTTTGGCAGTATCGCTGGTGGCCATCCATACTGACAGACCGCAGGCAGGAAGTCTGGTGTGAAATCAGAGGCTGAGAGAGGGAGAAAGTGATACAGACGACAAAAGCAATTTCAAAAGAAGCATCGACAGAGCCCGTGCTTTGCTCTCACCTTCGTGTATGAACTCAGATCGGAGTATGTCTCCACAGTGGGTGCAGCAGCAGCAGCAGCACACACATGTGTGATGAACAGTCTCTGTCTGGTCTCCAACAGGACTCACTGCACTCTGGTTTAGTCCAGCACCACTTGTCCTACATGTCCATCCATCACTGTTGCCGTTTGGATATTTGCTCAATATGTTTTCGATAGTGAAAGGAAACTTTTGTCTGTCCATCCTGATCAGTCGATGCATCTCAAACGAAATCCCAAATAAAACACGAGCGATGATAATCACAGGATGTTGATGTACAGCACTTCGCAGGCTCAGCTCTTCTTCTCCTTCTCCTTCTCCTCTCTCTACAACACTGTGTCAGACCCTTATAGTGAAATTGGGAGGCAAAAAAAATAGTAAAACTATAATCCCTTCTATGGACCAGACACATAAAATGGTTGAAACTTAATTCCTAGCTAATCTGGGCAGTTTTGTGAAGAGGTTAGGGAGGACGGCAGATTGGTTTAATCTTGCCTGATTCCTTTCTCCAAAAGAAATCAGATTTCACTGCATAAAATGAGAAGTGGGGAGCTCCTAAGATCCTTATTGTTGGGGTTTTAGAGAAAAGGGGATTGCTCAGTATTAGAAACCTGGATTTAAAGGCGAATGTTTTTGATGTGGCCGGAGACTTGTGCATGCTGAACTTGAGGATTAGCTCTTAAGTTTATTTCCAGATGTCACTTTCCTATTAAGCTTAATCAACATTATGATCTAGCGCACATTTGCAAGAAGTCACCAGTTATGCACTAACGACAAAATGACCCCCATGAATGAATGAATGAATGAATGAATGAATCATGCGTGTGTGGTTCCACTAATAGATCTGTATTAGAGTGTTATGAGTAGAAATGAAGGGTTACATCTGTAGTTTGTATTCACAATCATACATCACGTCTGTGCGGCACAGTCTTTTCAGTCGGACTTCTCTGACAATGTGCACAGCTGAGGTAAAGCTATTACAGGTTAAATTCATCCCCCTCCAACAAATCCTGAGATTTCATACAAGGCAATATACGAATTAACGGATTTTCACAATCTGTCTTAAGCTCCGCTTATAAGGGCTTTTGAAAACAGATAACAATAAACACCATCCCATCCTTTTCACTTGGGTTTAATAGCGTCCGCATTGTTGACATATGGTTTGAGGAGCATGTGAGATCACTATCTGCAGTTATTGTGGTTCTCAAAAGAGGGAATTGTACCACATCCGCATCGCTTCAAACGGCTCAAAATTCATTACTGGGGATTAGGTTGATAAAGGCTCATATTGTTGTCGTAAGAGCAATATTTGGTACAAGAGGTAAAGTGATGGAAACCACCACCACCACCCTGGTAGGTACAGTTTACTGGACGTTTGAGGAGGCTGATCTTCTGTGAAACATAGTTTTCACATGCAAACTATCAGTAAAACATGTTTTCTTTTCGATACTAAACCGGATTACTGGGGCACCAAAAATAATTTTCAATATCCCAAGATTTTATGATCCTTTCACAACTCACACGTGTGGGGATACAAACTGACAACTGTCATCTGTAGTATGGTTTTCCAAGGATCTTGAAGGTCCTACAACCAATTCTAGTTGCTCTTTGTTCAATTTTGGATGGATAACTTGATTTACACAACAAAAAAAAAATCTGTCCACATTTTTGATGTCCAAACAAAGAGACAAGTCAAAATCAGTTCCTGTTTCTAGCCACACAAAAATACAACAGATCCCTGAACATTTCAAGTACCTGTTCCTGTATGTTTACGCTAAAACAGTAAGTGTAGGAGTGTGTGGGAGAATATGAGGGGAAAGGGCCTAGGTTGGGAGATTATATGTGTGTATATATATATCTATATATATTTAAATAATTATGAGGTATAATATAGGATGTGAAAATGGAGCCTGACCCCCACCCCGGGTCAGTAGGTGGCGGTAATGCCGCATAATGTTGGTGGCCAAACCAAGAAGAAGAAGAAGCATAACGAGGAGAGAGATTGATAAGTGAAACACCTGCTCATTGTCACGCAGGTGCCAGCTGTTTTTTTTTTTTTTTTCAATCAGTTGATGTACTCGTCATCGTCATCTTATGTAAGGTCCTCCGGACACCGGTCTCTTGTTGTCACTTTGAAGAGACTCTGCATAAACGAGCCGCAAAACGGAAAAAAAACTAAGATGCGAAAAAAGTGAGGCGGAGGGAACTTGTGGCGCTAATGCGCCAACTCGTTGTTTGCCAACCGCCGTAAACCCTGATAAAATACGGAGGAAACAAACAAACAAACAAACAAACAAAAAACTACCGCGGCGTGACGTCAGACGCCGAAAAGTTGGTCGCTTGCACCGGTTGCAAGGAGCTCCAGGGTGGCGCGTGCAGAATGGTGAGTAACTTTTCTCAAGTTATCTGAATGGTGACTCTGTTTACTGAATGGTTTGCTCAAAATTAGCCCTGGCTCAGTGTAAGCCATGCTGTGCTTAATTGCTCAATTGTGCCTCAATCTTAGCCATTTGCTCAATTTAAGCTTTGGTTCAAGCTATGTGTCATTGAAAGTAAAATGTTTGTCTTAATGTTAGCTTAAGTTGACTTTGGCTTACGGTTAGCCAAACCATGCTTATTGTCGGCTACATTTTAGCACCAAATAATTAGCTTAATTATTTGCTCAAAATTAGCCTTACCTCAACATGCAAGCTGTGCCTCATTGTCGACTCAATTCTGCATTAATGTTAGCCATTTCCTCAATTTCAGCTTTTGTTCCAGTTGTGCTTTATTTCAAACTTAATTATAGCTAATTATTTACTCACTATTAGCGTAATACAAGTTACACTGTGCCTCATCATTGGCTCAGTTTAGGCTTATGTTTGCTTAAACACTCAATTACAGCTTTGGCTCAATGTATCTGAATTGTCTCTTGTTGAATTGTTTGCTTAATTAGCTCAATATTAGTCTTGGCTTATTGTGGCACATGCTTTGTACCAACGAGAAATATTTGGCCAGCAGTGGCTGCATTTTTTTTCTTAATGTTGGCTCAGTCATAGCTCACTTATCTGAATTGGCGGCTATTTTGTCAGGTCACAGCAGTTAAATCATTGGTTAAATAGGTCTGCAACTGACTTTTTATTTTCATTAATCTCTGATTTATTTTCATGTTTGACCCGTAAAGTGTTAAATGTTGTTCACGGATTCTCAAATTAATTATATTCCCAATCAAAAATTACTTGGTTTCAACGATTGCTTCAATTGAGCAGAAAAAAATGGAAATATCCCCCATTTAATGAAAAAATAAATAAAAAATCAGCAACTCAAACACTTAAACCAATCCATTATCAAAATGGACAAAACAAAGACTAAAAACGAGTAAAATGGCCGCTGTGCTGTTAATTCACTGTTGCATTCATGGTCATTACAATTGAGTTCACTGGAAAGATTACTTTTGTTTTTTTTAATATGTTAAATGTTTTAGATGCAGCTTCAGGGTTGCACACTTTTAATTTTTTTTTTTTTGAATAATTCAAAACTTTTAATCTAGTCCATCTTCATACTTTTCTAAAAATGTGTGTGTTTTTTTTATTAAAGGATCAGTCTTCTGCTTCCTGCTGAGAGACCTGGTCGGACCCGTCGTATACAAAAGCCTGGGACTGTCAAAAAAAGGTGAGTGACGCCTTTTAGAGACAATTTACAGAGACCGTTTTCTACCCCAATGAAAACATCATGTCTAATTAACTATGGAGCTAAAACAGTGCCAGTAAACAGAGTTATTGAAAATAAATATTGACATTGAAACTGTGTGTAGATGGGTAGATGGATAGATGGATCTATATCTCTGTCTATATAGATAAATAAGTGTGACTGTATGCTGCTGGTTTTTACACTTGAACTTAAAAGGCATTCCTTAAAGCTTAATCTGCTGAATTTAACATTAACTTCTAACTATGCCAAGATAAATCTGAAGAAGTGACTTCCTACTAGTTAAAAAGTAACACAAAACACAAGAGCTTACTGATGGAAGCAGCAGTGGATGAGTGACTGTGTGCTGTGATGTAAAATCACTAGTTTTCTCTGTGGCCTTTGGAGTGGGAGAGAGCATTTAACAATCCATATTAAATATGACAGCTAATATGTTCACTGGTTTATATCCATGTTTAAGATTATAGCGAATTGTGCTGGCAGCAATGTTTTCATTGAAAGTGAGTCTTTATAGCTCAGGCTGGGTGAACCATGACTGTACCTCATACAACTGCATTCTAGAATGCCTGACATAGTTATTTTACATCTGTAACAGCTGGAACTTGAACATTGTCGAGGCTGGACTCAGTTTTTTTTTTTTCTCCCCAGATTGATCTTCTTCAAGACCTTCAAAATTGTAGGAATCATGATTTTATTTTTGGTGGCCGCCGTGTCCCCACTCTTTCTTGGCCGCTGTGCCTCTATCTATGGCTGGCTTTATACCTTGTCCAACATGGCCACGCACTTTCTCTTCTCCTGCTTTCCACCTGTCAAATAGCTAAGTGTTGTATATGGAGCATTTGCCACAGGTTGGTATTGCATGTTCCTGGTTAATCTGGTCCTCATTAGCTATTTTTTTTTGTGGAACTGCTGAGCGAGTGATTTGAAAGAATGAGGTGGGTGACTGATGGTGTGTTTGAAGTTCTCTGGCAGCATTGTCTGAAAGAATGCTGAGTGTCGAATGGGTCTGTGTGTGTGTGAGAGACTGACTTGGACTGACGTTATTCTGACCTTTGGACCAAGACTAACCCTCTTCTCTGGATTGACTAGTCCAGATGTTCTGAGTGTAAGGTTTTGTTCAGCAGTACGGTGCGTCTTAGATGCTTGATAGTTGTCATGCACGAACATATTACTTTTTAGCTCTGTCTACAAGGGTAAGTCCATGTTTTTTTTTCCCTTCTTTGGGGGGCTACATTGTTGGCCTCCATATGTGATAGGGTTTGCAGAGTAGGTAGTAGTAGTAAGGTAAGAAAACCCCTCTGTGGAGGGGTTTTCTTTCCTTGCCATTGTGCTTTTAACCACTTTTAAATTTTTTATTTTTCCCTCTGGCCCTCATGCCTTTCCTCGCTTTAATGAAAAATGTGTCTCTAAAAAAACTAAACTATAGTGATGTTGGAGGACCAGGTTTAAATAGATGGTAGGAATAAAATTAATGTGCCTTGTACACTATGTCACATGGCTTAGGCTTCTTGGCCGCTGTGCCTATTATATTTCTCTTTTCCATCGTGGCCATTAATCAACCATTAGCCCTAGTACGCAAAAATAAATCCTGGTCAACAAAAACATACATACATGCATACATCAACAAACATAGGACCTGGCTTTGTCGTACCGTAATACAAGTAGGCAATGACGGCCGTCTACCCTCACGGTCTATTTGTATTATTGTATTGTCTGGCCATGCGCGTCTAGGGATTTTACATAGGCCTACATGGATGCCAACCGCATCCGTGTACGGTAAGTGACTAACCCTAACCCTAACGATACCTTCCTTCCTTCTCTCTTTAGCGGATCCGGAAGAGGAGCACCAGACATCCGTGAATGTCCAACCAAATTAGATTGCGTTTTAGTTACAGTAAGAGTTCAAATGGTAAGAGCGGTTTTTCTTTCTATCTTGGCCGCTGTGCCATTACTATACCTCCTCTGATCTTTTTCACATCAGTCTCTTGATTCTTCATGGCGATGAAAACTGTTCTGTCATGACTGTTTGCCAGTCGATCATTTCTCATCTGTTTTTCCTACTATGTTTTCCTGGAAACCGGATTGTGTGTGTGTGTGTGAGATAACTGACTTGGACTGACATTAATCTGACCTTTTGACTAAGACTAACACGAATTGACTTTACTGGACCAGAACTCTCTCTGGTCTGTGTCTGTCTCTCGCTCTGCCTGTCCATCTTATGTGTCTGTCTCTCTCTCTGCCTGTCCGTCTTGTGTCTGGTCTTTGTCTGTCAAAAATACTTTTTAGTCTCAGTTCTCCTAGTTTTAACTTGGACATTGATTTATATGCAAGTGTAGTCACATTAGATTTTAGGAGTTATTCAGCCCATGCATAATACTCTGCATAAATATTACTTTAAATCTGGCATTTGTTGGCACACTTTTGATATCCGTTTTAAACTTTATGCACTGACGTCAGCCTTTGTAGTTGCTAACTAAACTGTAATTCAGTATTAATGCTGACTTGTCTCACTCTGCCAAGTTTATTTCCCTCTAAAGACTGGGGTTGAACCTTTTTGTGTTCTTAGTCTTTTTGCGCGTCATGTTGGGAGGCCTCCCAGCAGGGGATTTCTGTTCCCCTGCAAAACTCTGCGTTACTCGTCTTAGGGATGCAGGGCTATCCTGCATAGTTTATTT
Organism: Microchirus variegatus; assembly: GCF_963457635.1. Taxonomy (NCBI): domain Eukaryota; kingdom Metazoa; phylum Chordata; class Actinopteri; order Pleuronectiformes; family Soleidae; genus Microchirus; species Microchirus variegatus. The sequence continues at coordinate 11,555,945 of NC_139817.1, forward strand.
CATATATGGGATTGTAGTTTGTAGGATTAGAGCGCGTTTCTTTAGGAGGACACGAACCTGGCAGAGAGATGACTCAGCTTGTTTAACTGAAATTACAAATGTTAGAACTTATCTTTTGATACAATGAACTTTTATTCTGTAGGCTGAATTTTAGGAGTCATGAGGTTTAGACAGAATTTGTTAGTGTTGAGACTGTTGTGCAAGTACCCTCTTGTCGCAGGAGTGAGCAGCTGCAGCTTTTTTATATATATGATTTGTTTCTAGGATTGACTAGGTGTCTGGAGCTTTGTGGTTAACCCTGATTATGTAAACGCAAGTTGTTTTTGTCTTTTATTTGCGAAGCTGGCTGCTGGTGAAGTGATGGGACTTTATGGCTTGCCCAACATGGGGGTTTTGATAGAGCATAGGGTTAACTACTCACCACACACTAGCAAAGTGTCTATAGTCCGTTATAATCCATTTAGGCTGCTTGTAGAGTCATTAGGATGAGACTTAATCCCAATGACTTGGTTGGTTGCATGAGAAACTGATATCTCTTAGATGTGTTGATGAAGTTCCTCCTCTGATTTTTGTAGACTTGCCCTAAAGTTCCTCTCTGCTTTAACTCTTGTTGAACTATGCATTAAATGATTCCTCCAACTTGTCTCCATATCAATTTTTTTCTCCCTACAGCCTTCCACACACCCACTGCTGCTGTTGCATCTGCTAAAGGGAGCTGTATCCTGATTCGCTGCGTCTTCATGTGTTGAGTATGACGTGTCATTAGACTACTGACAAAGCAAATGCCTTTAAATGCTTTATCCAATTTACACAAATGCTTCATCAGTTTAGGACAAAAACAATCGTTGAATTTTGGGGTCAGTAACCTGACCTCTAAATGTTTGGGAAACCATGCAGAAGATCGCATGCTCTCTGCATGACCCAACCGAATCGCTTTTTGAGTGACTTAATCGCTCGATTTTTTTTAAAGCAGTCGAGATTTAATGAGCTGTGTCTTCACACAACAGAGAACGAGGTAAATTGAGTCGACTCGTAACATGGTAAGGAATTTCGTCCTTCCCCTTCTTCTCTGTTGTGAGGAAAATCTAGCCATGGATCCTGACTGCGTGGCATACCATGGCTGTGCAGATTCCAAAATCAGACAAGGATCCATCTGATTTTGTGACTCAGCTTGTCATGATATGTATTTATCGTCCTCCGAAACTAAGGATTGGAATGGACAGTTTTTTTTGTTTTTTTTAGTGTAAATCACTTGTAGTCGGTGAAGCATTTGTTTAAATTAGCATCAAGCATTTTCAGGTGTCTGCTTTGTCAATTCTCTGATGCCACGTCTTGCTAAACACACGAGAAGCTGTGAATCATGACACTGCTGCCTCTTGCAGATGTTACAACAGCATTGGCTGTTGAAAGGCTGCAGGGAGAGAAAATGAGATCTGAGGACAGGAAAGTGGAATTGATTTCATGCTTAGCAAAATGAGAGTTTAAGCAGAGGGTCTTTTGTGGTGAGGCAACAGAATCAGAAGGAAAGTTTGTCTGCGCAACTGGGAGATTTACAGATTTTCATGCAGCCAATCAAGACACTGGGGTTAGCATCATCCCAAATGGCTGTCAGTGTAGAACAGGAAAGGCAGGTATAGATTAGGGAGGGCATCCATCGGTGGGCTCTGACTGGATGTGAGAACCTGTTGCACTTGACCAGGTGAGCTACCAGAGGATTTTGTCATTTGTTTACTTTTTTTTTTCTTTTGTCTTGTGACTTAACTAATTCTGCCTTGTTCTGTAGAGATGATGAAGGCTGCCGCAGATTGGTGGATCAGAGGACTCCATGTTTGACACAACAACCTGGAGAAGTCTTTTCCACGGGATGTCTTCAGGTATGTTCTTCAGATGGTCCTTAATTTGTTTAATCCATATTTACGTAATACTATAGTGCGCTGACTGTTTTTATTTATTTTAAGATGCTGGACCTTGCCAGACTGTTCACGCCTCAACATGAACATGGTCACCAAGATTTATTTAAATTTTTTTAAATAGACGTTACCCCCATGCCCCCACTGTTATTCAGCCCATAGATAATGTTATGCATAATATGTTAAATCTGGCATTTGTTGGCACACTTTTGATATCTGTTTAAGTCTTAAACTTTATGCACTGCTGTCAGCCTTTATAGTCGTTGCCTAATAATATTTTAAAGAAAATCAAAATGTTTATTTATAAAGCACTTTGAGATTGTTAAAAAAAAATTATGTAAAGTGCAACTAAACTGTAATTCAGTATTAAAGTTGACTTGTCTCACTCTGCCAAGTTTATTTCCCTCTAAAGACTGGGGTTGAACCTTTTCGTGTTCTTAGTCTTTTTGCGCGTCATGTTGGGAGGCCTCCCAGCAGGGGATTTCTGTTCCCCTGCAAAACTCTGCGTTACTCGTCTCAGGGATGCAGGGCTATCCTGCATAGTTTATTTCATAAATGGGATTGTAGGTTGCAGGATTAGAGCGCGTTTCATTTCTTTAGGAGGAAACAAACCTGGCAGAGACAACTGTCCCTCTTTTTGCTTTTCACCCCAACCAGCCGAGGCAGACGGCCACTTTGAGTCTGGGTCTGTCAGAGATTTCTTCCTGTTTAAAAGGGAGTTTTTTCTCTCCACTGTTGCCTAGTGCTTGCTCATTGTGTGAACTGTTGGGTGTCTCTTCTTTAAAATTGTTTACTCTTTTTTTTACTTGTATATATGTACAAATTAAATGTATTATTACTTTCAGCCTGAAATGATTGACATTGAAAACCTGTATCGCCCTAAGTAAAACTTATGTTCTTAACTTTATGGTTGACTTCTTTTTTTTTTCTGTGATGAGTGTTATTTTGACAAGGTGTGGCATTCTTGAAAAACAAATTGTGTTGAACATTTTGCTATAGACTCAGAAACAACTCAGTCCCTGGTACAGCAGGTGATGGGATGAATCACAGCCAGATAACTACACAACACATCAGTGCAGGGAAATATCCCGCAGTCAAGTAAAACTGTGACGGTTTCTTTAAATTATCCAAAGTGACCAGTTTATTCTCATTGATTCCCTTGGAAGGTTTCTGGAATTGATTATCCAAATAGTTTAAATTTAGTAATTGAATGATGTGAATGACACAATTAGGTTTTATTACAGACAAACATTATTTTTTATTTCCATTTTTAATCTCTGAAATTCAGTTAACTTAAAAAAAAAAGAAAAAAGAAGCAATCTGTCCTCTCGTAACTTTTGTTTTAATTAACTTAATAATATGGAAGACGTGGATATTTTTTGGAAACAAAATTTTAAAAACCGTCAGAATCATCTCGGAATTCTTTTTGATTTTCAGATCCCTGACTTTTTTTCTCTGAGCTCTGTCAATTTTAAACATTTTATTTTGTTTAAAAAAAACATTCTTTTCTTGTCCCAGCTCGTGAATGGGGAGGGAAGTAACATAAAATAACCAGGTGGTGAAAATAAGATTATTAGGTTAAGATTAAAGGGAAAAAATAAACAATGAGTTGAGTTTTGATAAGCACTCTGCAGTGAGTGAGAAAGTTGACTTATGTGACCTTTGACCCATTTTGACTGATACGTTATGCCTTTAATTGATGTGAGATGTGTCCCCTTGTCCTTTTTGCAGGACACATGAAAGAGGTAAAGGAACTAACAAACTACTTTTTTTTTTTTTTTAACTCGAGTACATTTTTAGGCCAGTACATTTACTTCTACTTAAGTAATCAAAATAGAGGATAAATTATTATTTTACTAGAATATTTCAGTTTCTTTTATAAAAAGAATAATGCAGAACATATGTTACAGAAAATGTTCTTTAAAGAGCTACACAAAAATATTTTACTAATGATTTCATCATTTGACCAAGTGAAACAAATAAAGCTTTGAATTTAATTTGGTTTTAAATAAATCGACAACACAGCAAAGCAAACCTCATGAAATATCTGAGCTGAAGAGAGCAGCACAAAATAGGCCCCATTCATTATTTTGATGGCGATGGTCAAAGGCTTCCGTGCACAGTGAAGTCGTGCGCCCCCCAGTGTCGAAAAGACGAAACGGCACAGACCACCTGTGAACGGCGGCGCGACACAACGCGGCAAGCGGCTCCGCCACTCGCGATAACTCGCGTTGCGTTGGTGCAGCAGCTGGGCGGAAAAGGCGGGAGAAGCCTGCCGCTTCCGCGTCCGCGCAGCCAGCGACAACTCACGGGGGCAAAATGGACGAAAAGTTAATATTGTCTGTGTTTAATTACCCAGAGCTTTACAATGTCACTTTAGCGAATTACCGCTGCACAGAAAGTCGAACAAATGCCTGGAGAAACATCAGCATCATACTCGGACTCCCGTGTAAGTGTTTGAGTGTTATTTTTGTTTATCACAACTTTATTTGTCAGTTATTCTCCTCGACGCTGATATTAGCGGGGGCGAACTAACGGAGGGGTTAGACAACACGTGTGCTTCTTGCACGGAAGGGAATACCACGCGTGTCCTGCCGATAATTCGTCATTTTTGTGTGCGTTTAACTCCTCGCGGTGGTTGTGGCTGCTGCCGCGCGCACCGTGCTAGCGGTAGCCGCCGCCGCCGCTGCTCGCACGCCTAGGCCGCGCCGCGCTGCGCTGTGTCGGACGGCGAGGTCCCGCACCGCACCGCACTGCTCTACTGCGCCGCCAGCCGCGTGGCGAACGCCACACACGGCACGGCGGAGGAGGAGAAAACTGGTCCACGGAGCTTCCGCACCGCGACCCATATTCTAAACTGACAGGCGGTTGGAAGCGGCAGCGGCGTCGCCAGCGGCAGCCGCATGGACACCGCCATGACACATAGCTGCTTCATGGCCAAACAGTGGAACTAACCGTTATACTTAAGTCACGCTTTAAATACACTGTGTGATTTCAGCAGCTTTTATTAGTTTGTTTAGGGTAATAAATAAATAAATAATAATCAACCATTGACTAGGTTTAGAGTGGACAGGTATTTTATTTGTGCAGAAAAGCAACAAACAATTAATTTATTTTTAGCCAAAACCTAAAATACCTTATTTATTCCACTCATCGTCCGAGTACTGAAGATTTGATCATTCAGCATAATATGAACTATTTGATTTATCAAAACAATCTGAAAATTGACTGAAAGATAATGTGATTTGTTTATTTTGTGTTCTAGCAGTTCTGTATCAAACTCTTACAGTAAAACAAAATAAGAAAAGTGTTGCAATGAAATATTTAAGAGGCTAAAAACATAACTAACTCATCAGCTACACAAAGAATAAGGATTAAACAATTAAAATACAACAGAAAACTGTTAACTATTAACTAAGAAGTTGATTGATGACTCATAGTAAACACCTAAGTGTCGAGAGTGCTTTGTCTTGGCAGACTAATCAGGAGAATCATGTGATTTACTCACTTTTTTCCCCTCTTACATTTCAGCTGACGAGTGCAAAAGAAAATGGAAGAACATGAGGGACCGATACTTGAAGGAAGTCCGGATGGAGATCAAGAGCAAAAAGCAGGGGGAGATTGTACCCAGCAGGTGGAAGTACAGACAGCTTATGAACTTTATTGCACCCTTTGCTGGCTCGAGGTGTGGAATGCTCGACCTGTGTGGCAACGATGACGACGACCATGACCATCATGACAATGAGTCTGGCAGCGTGGAGGGAGAATCCACGTCACCCGAGACGGTCAAGGCGCCGCAGTCCATGATGAAGGGCCCCGTGAGTCAACCTGACCTCAAGCCTCAGGTCTCGTTTGTGTCGCAGGTCCCGTCGATATCTCAGGAGACACAGATGGGGCAGCTCGCTGCTATGGCCAAGTTGCCGTCGACCCCCACCGTCAGCAAAACTGGACGAAAGAGACTACTGGCTCAAGAGTCGCTTTCGCAGCCGCCTTCTCAAAATTCACAATCCCCGACTAAATGGCTGGTGAAAGACAATGGCACAGCGTATCCCACCAGGCCCCGGGATGAGGATGAACTCTTTTTGCTGAGCTTTGTCCCTGCTCTGAAGCGACTCGCGCCGCAGAAAAGGTGCGAGACAAAAATTAAGATCCAGCAGATTATGTATGAAGCAGAGTTCAACGTTGCAAAGTCAGAATCCCACGAGAAACACGCAGAGCAAGAAACACTGGACTAGATCAAACTGACTTTTTTTTATACTTTATTCTTGTTTTCTATAAAACTCTTCCACAAATTGACGAAAATATTTGTTTTTCCTTTTTTGTACAGCATGACGTGAGTGAGTTCGATTTTCAATATTGATTGGATGAGAATCTGACACATACTTCATCAACGTCTTAATTTGCATAGCTGTGATTTCACTATGTGAATTCATATCAGGAAAAAATATTTCGTGTGAAAGGATCAAAATTTATTTCATCTCTGTTGTACAGTATCTTACATTTAATTACAGCAACACAAGGCAAACTTGAGAAAAATAAAATGTTGAGAGAGGGTATTTAGAAAGGAATACTGTTTCATAAATTAAATCAATATTTCCCGTGCTTATATGCATCAAAATAGAACCAAAATAAAGAAGACAATGTCACAAAAAGTGTAAATTGTATATAAAGTTAGCACTGGAGAAAATGTTAAAGGACATTAGTGAACAGAATCATGGCGTAAGAGGAAGCAGACGCTCATTTTCATCGTGTATCTCAACATTTTATGACACACTTTCACAGGCTACAGTAGGAAAAGCACATGTGATCATTATACTATTAACTGTCAACTGGGGCAAATCAAGATTTCTATTGTGAAAAATCCCTGTTGGAAACCAATGATGTGATTTTGGGGAAAGAAAAAAAATCAAAACAACCTCCTTACATTCTTCCATGAATGGTGAGGGGGACAAAAACAATCATGCTAGAAATCAGAATCACATTTTGCACAACGCTGATGACATGTCTTGTCATGTCTACGGTCAAATCTTAAGGCGTCACGCGACGTGTTTTGCGTTTCCATGCATGCGTTCATGCAATCAGCAGCCAGAACATAATCCCCAGAGCGACGAAGAGGAAGAGTCGAGACAGAAACTGTTCGTCCGTGTGCTGTGGCGTCCCAGGGGCTGCTGTTGGAGGAAGTGGTTTAAAATAGGTTATTTGATAATACAGATAAAAGTTGAATACACGTAGTGTGTAAAAATCGTACATACCTGGAGGAGGTCTTCCATCATTGATGTTAAAAGCTGTAGCAAATATACCGAACGGAAAGGCACCAATTCCAAATGACATTTGGAATCCCCCGTCTCCAAAGCCGAACCCTTGAAATCCCTGAAAAACATCAACATTGGTGTGGTTTGTTTTTTATGTCTGACCATGTTTTCCCATCTTATAGTTAAGCTTATGACATCGTTAGTCAGATGTGACGCAACACGCAAAGCAATTTGAGGTGAATCTCAAGAGAAACCTTGCAACGCGGCACTTGCCGTTTAATAGATCCCAGTGGGAAATGTCCTTTAGTCAATAAGGAAGCACAACACTGCACCTCATTACTCGCCTTCTCTGCGATAGTTTCATCATGAAAGTGTAAGATTACTTAAAAGTGGGCTAAGCAATGTTGGGGAATGATTTGAACTTGACAGCAAATAAACAAAAAAAAAAAAACTTAATTCAGTGCCAATTGAGAAGCTCCACAGCCCAACGTTAATGTGAGGGAGAAATTATGACGTTATCTTGTCTGAAAGATAACCGGTGATGCTCCCACGTGTTTTAATCATAAATGAGGAAGAACCAGGATCAGCTTACAACTAGCATAAACTGTTCATGACAATTCCTATTTAAATTGCGGTGACACGCCTCCAAAATACACTTGATCTGTGTATGAATTTGAGAGAAATTGTATTGGATTACAGCGCCACAGTTTACATAATGCTGCTTGATATCCAGTTAGTGTAAGAACTTACACCACGGTTTTCTGGTTCAGGCCTTTGCCCTTGTGGTCGGGGAGGTGTTCTTTCTCTGTAAAACAAAAAAAGTACATTGTTAACAATGCTGCTTTATTGACCCTCGATATTGCAATACAAGATGTGCAGGGAACAAGCTGAGCACAGCAGTATTACAGAGAGTACTGTGATTCATGTGAAGTTTAGAGGAAAAGGACACAACAGTACCAACCTGGGGTCTTGTTGACCTGTGCTTCCCCTCCCATACAAGGGGATAACTTTGTCTCGACTGATGCCAGCTTTACACACTGGACACACCTGTCTGGTCGGTTTGGTCTCCAACCACTGCATAAAGACAAAGGCGTTATCAAGGCGCTGCCCGCTCATTGGCATTTGAAAAAAAAATTATGGCGAGGAGCAAAACAAAGGTTCAACTTACCTGATGCAAACATGGCCAACTGATCAGGAGGAGATGCAAAAGAAGAACAGAGTGAAGAGGTGCAATTAGTGGAAAGTTTTGCATAATAACATTCATACAATAAATGAGTAGAACATTGATATAGAGATTAGCTACAATAGAGAGGCTGAAGAAAACTGACTTCTTGTTCTTGGATTATCAACGCTAAACTTGATCACGATGCTTGGGAGCTTTTCAGTTAAAAAATAAGTTAAAATGAGGACCGGGCAACAAAGGCTGTAAAGTTTTCCACCTTTTTAAAGAGGCTTGATAGACTACACCAAACAATAAATAGATTATGATTAATAATATTATAATAATCTGAAATATTTCAATGTGTTTTTGTTTAATATATTCCACCAGCCAATAATATTTTCCATCCCCATGATGTAAACATGCATCTCTGTTTCACAGCTGAATGTTTACGTGGACAGAAGCAGCATTCAGATATTAACCGGATTAAAACAATGCTTTGTAAATAAGTGTATTGAAATAATTGCAAGCGTTAGGTCAATCTTATGCAAATCATGATTTTGTCTTAATGTAATAACATCATACAGGACATATTGTAGGAGTGGGTCAAGACATCGATTTGCTGATATATCGTCATCCTTCCTCCTGCAATATGATAATGATACGCCAGGGCAAATATTGTTATTTTAATTCATGAAGTAAGACACTCTAAAGTAAACGGTTCCTGCCAGTTTCACTTGTTCTCCATGTAGTTAATAAATAGAGAAACCCTGCACTTTAAACTTTTCATGGTCATGATCATGATGTATCGCTTGCAATACACGGTCTTGCAATATACTGACTATCACAGAATCGTTGTATCGTGATATTATTGGTATCGTGGACCATGTATCGCGAGGTACCCGGTGATTCCCACCCCTCATAATCCAATAAATCTCACATACCAGAACAGATGTCCACACAAGCTGATCACAGCGTCCTTAGCAGTGTCCAGACATATGTTACACTCGAAGGTGCTGTCCTGGTTGCCGCCGTCGGCTGCAGCTGAGCTGCTGGAGCCGGGACTCGGGTTGTCAGCGGCCGCAGAAGAGCCGGAGGCTTGAGGAGGCGCAGCGGTGGCCATTTAAACACAAGTCCGCTAGGCAAGAAGGCACAGGTGGGGTGAGTCCTCCGCTGGCACCCAGCGGTTCAAAACACAAACATATGGAGGACCAGGCTGTATGGTAGTGGCTTTTCCAAACGAATGAAGGCGAGACACTAAACTTAAAAGTGTGGAATTGTTTAAATTTGGAAGTAAATCACCAGACCCATTAGCTGCTAGCTATGGTGAGCTAAGCTGCTAAAGTTAGCGAGCAGAAGAGCGCGAGCACAGTTTAACCGAGCACAGAGCAGCGAACAACGCACGAAAATGAGATTACCAACTGACAGGTTTTTGTTGTTGTTTTGCCCATTGACAGTTCAGAGAAGTTGGGAAAATATCCGAACAGCTGGTTGCATCATCACACATCCGCTAGCACCGAGAAGTAGATCCTGAACTGAAACTGGGGGCGTGGTTAACAGGCTGCGCGAGTCATGGTGTTGGTGGTTTCACTGCTGCCCTCAGGTTGGTCTGTCAGGAGGAGCCGTAAACTGGGCTAATCTCGTATGTACGAGGACAGGTGTTGGAAACCTCAACAAACTCGTCATCACGCGTCAACAAAACAGCTAACCTTTACAACATGCAAGGGTGAGCGTGAACCAGGCAATATTACATCATCTTCTTCCACCGTTTTTCAAAACATTTGGCCCATTCGGAACTTGTCTTTCTTTCTAATTTCCCCACTGCGTGTACACAATCGAGATTAAATCAGACTAGTCTATAATTCAGTTCAAAGAACTACATGAAAATGTCTATTCAGAGACTGAATAAACTAACAGAAGTATGTTATCAATATATAATCCCTTCAAAATTAAAAATCAATTGTTTTTCCCAGCTACAGAATAGGTCTTTAGGTAAGGGCCTTGCTCTATAGAAGCTGACATCTTGTGCCGTCATATGCCTTCAGAGACATTGTTTTAGTGTTTTATTGTTTTTTATTGTTTAAATATTGTTATTGTTTTAGAGTTTTATTGTTTTAATATATATATATATATTTTTAAATTTTTTTATTGTTTTATTTTGTCTGTTTTATGTGCCATGTTTTATTTATTGTATTGTTAAGCACTTTGTCCCAGCTATAGCTGCCTAAAGCGCTCTATAAATAAAGTTGAATTGAGTTGAGTAACTAAACAAAGATGAACATTAAGGCCACTGTAGATTCCTGACACATTTAAGAAAGGGAGGCGTGATTGTCCTTTGGGCAGTTTCACTGTTATTCACTATTATTACCAACGGAACCTTCAAACATTAATTATTACAAGCTTCATTATGATGAAAAGTGATTAATCAGGGCAAAATGTGCAGTATTTATTTCTTTATTTTTAAATTATTGACAGCCCTATGTATGTGTAACACAAAAATCTAGTGATCACAGTATATGAAGTATTTACTTATTGGAAATGACTGTGGATTAAAGACACGCACAGATCAAAGGTATTTCTAATGACTTATTGCTTCTAATCTCTGCCCTTGCAATGAAATCCAATTAGTATTTATTTGTTATTCATGTACTGACAGAGGAACAACACAGACTGACGTGTGGACTCAGCGAAATTGGGAATCATATAGGTTCATCAAATAAATAATCAACCAATCGATTAAGAAAATGCAAGTTTAATAATTCTGACTTTAATCACTACAGTGGAAAACACAACACTGGGAGGTTACAGTTGAAATGTCCTAATTTGATACATTTTATAAAAATATATATATATAAAAAAAAAAAAAAAGTTGCAAATAATACATTTGATTCAATTCACTTTTGATTTAATTCATTTGTTCCATGTGGGCAAATGTGAAGCTAGTTTGGAAACATGACACAAAAGCAAATCATCCACACAATCCTTTAAAATGCAAAATATATGAACTTAAAGTTGTTGTTTTTTGTTGAAACAACAGGTTAATGTCACTGGCCAGGACTTGAAATCTACCAGATCTTAGAACACATTATCTAGATGATGCCAAACACTAATTCTGGATGATGTCCATCGTCTTAGACCTTGAGTGATTTAAGCCTCCTGTGCGAAAATCCTCAATCATTGCCTCCTCTATTCTGGATGATAAAGACCTCTTCAGGGTTTTTTTGAAGTCATTCCCAACAAAGACATATAGAAATGGGGATATAAAGCTGTTTGCTGCTGCCAGGGTGGCTCCCACCTTCAGTCCAGCTTGGAGAACATGCAGCCTGTGGTTCTTCAAGTCTAACTCCAGAAGAACAAAGGTATGGTAGGGGACCCAGCAGATGAAAAATGAAAAGATGAGTGCCACCATGACTTTGTAAGGCTTTGTTGATTTGACTGTCAAACTTCTGAGCTTCACACCGAGCACAGAGCAGCAGCAGACAATCATTAGGAAAGGAATCATGAACCCGCAGATGAATCGAGTCAGAGCCACTGCCTTGTGTCTAGAATGGCCCATGTAATCAGAGTAGCACTGGATGACTGAGCCATACACCGTAGTTTGTTTGAAGATCACTGAGGGCAACGTCAGGAGTGCGGAGAGGAGCCACATGAGGACGACAACTCCAAGCGCTTTTCGCACCGTCCGGTGGTTATGTGACCAAACGGGAAATAAAATCATTATACAGCGGTCGGTGCTGATCAGAACTAACAGAAACACGCTGCTGTACATGTTGAGAAACAGGACGGAGGAGGTGATCTTGCACAAGAGTAGTCCGAAAGGCCAGTGAGAGGTTATCATGTAGAATACTTCCAGTGGCAGAAATGCACAGAACAAAAAGTCTGATATGGCCAGACTGATATACCAGGTGGTGATGACCGTTCTTTTCATTTTCCAGCCACAGATCCAAATCACCAGTGAATTTCCTCCGAGGCCAACAACAGTTATGAGGATATTGAACACCACAAGGACGTGTGTCAAAGAAGACTGGGAATTGTTGAAATTCAGTATTCCAACTGTAGTGTTGGTGTTCTCGGTTTCATTGTCAGGAGTGTAATCATCATATTCAATATAATCCACCTCCATGCTTGTTACCTCTTCCTGTAATATTATTAAACACAATGTCTTTTTTTAAATGGACATAAACACTATCAAGCAACCTAACATTCGTTTTGTGAAAATACTGTTGATTTAGTTGTCAAATTAATAACATGTTATCTAGTACTCACGCTTGTCAGGAAACAAGGAACAGTCAGTTTACGAGTTGGTCAGAAACCTCGCTGTCGGATCCAACTTCTCTCTTCCCTTTTCTGGGCACTGACTTAAATGACGAAAGCAACTAAATGCAGTGGAACAAAAGTGAGCTTTTGGTGTCCACCTATCACAAATCGTATCTGTGGGCGAGAGCATTCTCAGAAATTTGGTTTGTTACAGGGGATCCTCTTCTCACACTGACAAAAAAGAGACAAACCACCAGTTCACTATTTCACATATTGTTGGTACACTGCTTGCTTTTACCCCCTTTTTTTAACCCCCTCCCCCCCACAAATTAATTATATATTAATAAAGACAAATGATATATGCCCATTTTAGGGACATTAACTTAATGTATCAATACCAATAACCTCTTTAAATCGTGTTTTTATAGCCTGAATAAGCATTTTTGTTCACTTCCCTAAAACATCATATGATCCTCTAATGCAATAGTGCTGACTTACATCCACTTTTGTCTTTTGTTTTTTGTTCGTTTTGATTTATTACAAAAAAACAATGAAAAATTTATTAAACACATTGAATACTAGATTAAAATGCAACTTTCCAATTTTATATTGGGGAGTCATTTTTTAAAAGGGCAAATTATCGAGACTCTTATAAAGTTTCTTTTTTTTATTTGTACAGTCACAAATGAAGAGACATATTGTTTGAAAAACACCAAAAAGTGGTATTTTCTTTGGATTTGTGAATATAGAATTGGGTTACTACTGTATAATATATAAATAAATCGAATAGATTCGAGAATTAACCTTTCTTTCAACATCAGTGAATCCAAACAATACATCGCTCCATAACATGGAGAATAGGGGTATAAATATGATCAAATATGAATCAACAACCAAACACCTTCCCTACACAAATTTTCAGTAAAGGAGACCAGTATTCCCCACAATGCATTGCGTGTTGATCACTGGCGAGCAATGACGCCCCTAATATCTGCCTACTGTACCTTTAAGAGTGATGACAAGATCTAATCACTTGTACAACAGTTAGCTTCGGTCCAACGTATGTCTTAAGGACTGTGACTATTGATATGTTGTTTAAATGAGATGTGAACCATTTTGACTCACTTTATCTGAATGTGTAAATCGAGCATGCGCAGATAATGTTTCAGTTGACCCCGCCCCCTCACTCAAGGCCGGACAGGAGAAGCTCGCGCTGCCTCTGTCCTTCTCTCAAACTGCGTCATTCCAGCGGTCTCACAACATGGCGGGCACGGTGGCGAATAAGTGTTTCAGTTCTCTGTCTCTGCTCTCCAGACGACTCTCTGCCCCGGAATTCATCACTCGATGCTTTTACCACGAGAAGGTAAAATGGAGGGTCACAGCTTGTGTAAACGGGGACGGGTGACAGTGTGTTATTAGCTTGTTGTGACCTTTGTTTACAGTCATAACAAGTGAGTAAGTACAGTTAGGTAACAGCAGGCACCTAGTACAGGTATGAGGCTAGTTAACCAAAAGAAGCTAACTCCTCTACTAAGCAATATAAACGTTTACTTTACTCTTTATTACTTCTTATTTACCTCTTATACCCGTAAACGGAAGCGAAGTTGATCCTTAATTAGTGAGTACTATTATGTACTGTTAGGAAGTACCTAAAAGGTTATAATGTACCTGGTTTTCTGTCACACTATCAAAGTGTTTATGAATGCCATTTTTCATCTTAATTGAGTTTAAACTATAATTCCATGTTACACTTTAAAGTAAACGTCTGCTTTTAGGTCCCATGTCACAACAGCTGCTTGTGTGACATAAACAAATAGTCTCTTAGGAAACACCAACACGAGAACTAAACGTTTTACAACACATTGCGAAAAATCCTCGCTAGTTAGCAAGGTGACTCACTACTACAGTAATAGTAGTGTCCATTGCCATGGTCATTAATTAATTAATGAGCTTCAAGGACTGTGATATAGGAAAACACTGTGACAGTCTAAAATGCCAGTGTCTCTTCTTGTTTTTGCATTTGTATAACATTGACATTTACAGTCATCAGAATTTCAGAAATAGCTTTTAAAATGCTTCCAATCCTGACTTGAGAGTCAACATCCGATCTATCAAAGCCAATGTAGTAGGGCTGAACGATTTTGAATAAATATCTTATTGCAATTGCAATATAATATATGATATCTCAGGGAATGGCAATTTTTACATCTTTATTCTCATTTTCATTTAAAAAACATATTTAAAATGATTACTGTGTAATATTTGTGCAGATCTGTGAGAAACAAAGATGTTCTCTTCAGTCCGTAGAATAATGCGGTATAGATCAAGACAGTAATTAAAACTATTTAACCAGACAATAACTAAAATTATATTTTGAAACATATTTTGGCTTTTAAAAATTAGATGAGATTTCTTGAAATTAACTGAAAAAAATCATCTTAAAATATGTGGATTTACATGAAGTATTACTTTTTTATAAACATACACTGCTGTTAAAGTCCTGCAAGTGTATGTTGCCTGAGTCAGAGTGACTCAGCAGGAACGAGTGGAAGAGGACAGAATGCCGGGGTTCATATAGGGGACAATGAAATTCAGTCCTAATCTGTTTATGTTGGTGTCCCTTGTGTGATGGAGGAGACTCATTGTCATGTCACAGCGATGAACAATACATATGGACATTGTGTGATTGTAGTAGGATGAAAGAAACACATTCCAGGATTTTAATGTGGTCTGAATTCTTCTCCTTTATTTTAGTATCATGATATATTGTCAAACATTTGATAAAATGCACCTCCGCTGCATTGTTTCCTAACACTGCTCTTATTTCCCTCCCTCCGCTCTTATTTGAAGGTGGTTGATCATTATGAGAACCCGAGAAATGTGGGCACTCTGGACAAAAACTCGAGGAATGTTGGGACAGGCTTGGTTGGAGCGCCGGCCTGTGGAGATGTGATGAAACTCCAGGTAACAAATATGGATGGTTTTCAGCCTTTTGTCTACAACACAAAGAGCTGGATTATAACAACACAGCATGCACTGATACACAATACAATGGTCCTAGATTTTAGATTCTAGATTTTTAAACATTGCTGTAGAGCATTTCCCCTGTTATCAGTTGAGTAAACACACTCTCCATATTGAAATTAACATTTGTTTCCTCTCACTGTATTTAAGTAAAACTGTAAAAACCCTTAATTTTGACAGATTCAGGTGGATGACCAGGGGAAGATTGTGGATGCCAGGTTCAAAACCTTCGGCTGTGGCTCTGCCATTGCTTCCAGCTCTCTGGCCACTGAGTGGGTGAAGGGCAAATCTGTGAGTGCAGACACAACATTTTCTTCACACTTCCAAGATTTTTTTTGGTTACTTGAGCCTCAACTTGTGCTTTTCTTTTCAGGTGGATGAAGCTTTGACAATAAAGAACACAGACATTGCCAAAGAGCTCTGTCTTCCACCAGTCAAACTTCACTGCTCCAGTAGGTTTTTCAGCAGATTCCTCTTCTCCAAGCGTTTCCACACATGTACCCATGTGTGTATTCAATCTGTATTCCCTGTTTCTCCCCAGTGCTTGCAGAGGACGCCATCAAAGCTGCCCTGGCTGACTACCGTCTCAAGCAGCAGGACGGCCAGCAGGAGGCAGTCAGTGCCAGCAGTTAAAGCAATCACTCCGAGCTGGACGTCACTGCTTGTTTCCTGCTGCCAGGAAGAAGAAGAAGCAGTAATCCACTTTCCTACATTACTGACAAACGCACAATAAACATGTTTAAGACGCGCACACCGTCGCCAGCTCTCTGTAGCAGTGTTTTCATCAGGCTTAGTTTGTGGTCGTCTAACCCTGCGCTGTTAAACTTTAGCCTGTCACCTAAACGCACAATTTAAGCACTGTTTGAGTTTCTGGTACAATGTTGAGCCTTAAATTTGAGCTTGTGATTTTAAGACTCCAGACTGGAGAGTTTGCGCTGCTTAAGTATCCAGTGTCTTCACTCTAAACACTGACAGATTATATGTACAGTTCATCTTAAAAGTGGCTTAAAACAATCAGCGGTTCAACTGGTTTTATTTGGAAATTCTATGATTTTAGTCATGTTTCCCTGCTTCAATTAAACTATATTCAATCATGTTTTGTTCTGAGTGGAATGAATGACTTTGCACACACATGAAAATGAATAGAAACCATTCTCTATAAATCTGTAGATACCTTTTGAGGTTTATTTTACAAATTGCAACAGGTGGATTCAAAGCAGAGAATGTAGTCTGTTCACAGTATTTGGAGGCATTAGAAAGCTGTTTTCTCTCCTGCGATCAGCTGAAGTGTGGCAGAATCATTGTGAATGTGCAGAGAGGACGGCCGGAGACTCCTGCCAATCAAAGGTGCCTGTGAATCATCTTTGTCTGGTTGAGGCTGCTCTGGATCGTCTTCCCGTGGTTGAGGCTGCTCTGGAGGAATCTGCTCTGTGCCACCTCCTGCTGTGGCTGCATCATTGTCGGAGAGTTCACAAGGCTCCTTCTCCTCGGGGAAACGTGGTAGCTGTTGATCCAGGATGTTGCCATGTGGTTTAAGGCTGTCTTCAGGACTGCGGTCTGCTACTTTCTGACTGTTTTCACTTCCCTCTGCGGCATCAGCAGATTTGTTTGGCGTTCGCAGGCTCTTGGCAGCCCTCATGATGTCTGCTTGGAGCTGCTTGTGAGAGTCCACTGGCTCACTTTCCTGCTTAGGAGATGGTTTTTCTGGCACTTCATGAAAGGGCTTAGCTCCTCCAGTTTTGTCCCTGTGGTCCACATACATCTTCGTGGGGAAGGAGGAAGGATAGTAGGCATTGACCTTTCTCCTGCGGCTCATGAACATGGCCCCACAGATGACGAGGAAGACGAGGAGCACGAAAGAGGTTGCGACAAGGATGAGCAGCATGTTCTCCTCCAGAAAGTTCACAACCCGGCTCAAGAAGTCCATTTGCACGTGGACGTGGCCGACAGGTGTGGTGTGGTACTCCCAGTAAAAGGGAGTGGGAGGTACGGAGGAAGCAGAGCTACTGAGGTCTTCCTCATCCGCACTTCCCTCTAGGGAACTGTAAAGAGGCTGGGGTGCAGCCAAACTGCTGCTGAGGCAAAACACCAGGCACACGGAAATCTGATGAAGAGCCATCGGGAGCATGGTTTACCCCGCAGGATCTGTAAATAACAGGAAACGAAATGTCAGTAACGTACATGACAGATACATATGTGAAGAAGTAAGTTTGTGCCTCTCATCATACTTAAGTCAAAGTGCGTAACACCTGTTTTCTCCTCATGATATTCAAAACTATTTTACAACTTAGCCGCCGCTCAGACGATATTACCTGAATCCTCAGACTTCTCTGACCATTTGGATGTAATCTGGAATGTCCAGGCTTCTGCGGGGGAATAAAAGTAACAGAAGATCTTTCATCCATCTTTCAAATGTTCCTTACTTTTAATGAGATGCACTACGGTTCAAAAGTTTGGGGTCACCTATACTTTTATTCATTAAAAGAGTTGCAAAATGAATAGAAAATATAGTCAAGGCATTGACAAGATTAGAAATAATGATTTTTATTCAAAATAATAATTTTGCCCTTTCGTCAAAGAACCATAAAAATAATGTTTTCAGCTGTGCTAACTTAATTGCACAAGGGTTTTCAAGAGTTTTCTAATAATCCAATAGCCTTCTAGAACACTGAAGAGACGGTTGCTGGAAAAGGGGCCTCTATACCCCACATGTACATATTCCATTGAAAACCAGATGTTTGCAGCTAGAATAGTCGTTTACCACATTAACAATGTATAAAGTGTATTTCTGATTAATTTAATGTTATAGTCTTTGAAAATAAGTGCTTTTCCTTCAAAAATAAAGACATTTCTAAGTGACCCCAAACTTTTGAACGATTGTGTCGCTAAGTATGCAAATCCACAAATAGATTTTTATCACACGATCACACTGTTATCAGAGTCTGAAGATTATGAACATTAAATAGTTTAACCAAATTGTTTAACCAAAACTGCCATTGCGAAAAGGAATTCCATTTTTGTTTATTGGCTGAAATAAACCTTTAAACGCAGCATTAGTCTGATCACAGTCAGTGTGTGTGTGTGTTATTCTGATCCATACTCTGCTGCATCTGTGTGCAAGCTGTGCCAAATGAAACTCCACTCTCATCTGGAGAAAGGAATGGTGGGAGTTTTTTAAGTTTTTTTTTAAAATCTCCTACTCACCTCTGACCAAATAAAGGCCACACATACTCGCATGAAACTTCACTCAGCAAACCAAACATGATACCATATAATCATGACCTAAACCCTGTCCTCTTTAGCGTCACGTTCTTTCTCCCCGAGGCTGGAGGCTGCTCTGAAGGCATCATGAGTGTCTGTCACATCACACACCTTCGACATGATTGTGGTCAAGAAACCCCCCCCCCCCCGTTCCAACCTAAAGGGCACGTCACTCAATGGTAAACTAAATAAAGAAGAAGAGCTCCTGCACAGCATGAACTGATGGAACGTTTTACTCACCATTCACAGTAGGACTCGCGTCTCGATGGAAGGAGGATGAGTGAAAGCAGTCTGGAAAAAGTGAACTGAGAGAGAGAGCGCACACACAGCACAGAGCCACGCCACTTCTGCAGTTTCAGATTTCAGGCTCTAGGTTTTGTCTGGATCGTTTAAAAAAATAACCAGGAGGACAAATCCCTCCTTCTGCCTCCCCTCTGTTCTCCTCCTCCTCCTCCTCCTCCCCCTCTTCTTCTTCCCCAAGAGTGTCTGCAAGAGTCTCGGCCTTGCACACAGATTGTTCTTGTTATAGGCCTGGAGTTTATTATGAGCTGTGGGGGCAGGGTCGTCTCCTTGCACCCTCCTGTGTCAATAACTGGATGTGATAAACAATCAAAATGAAAGTAAACACTGGAAAAAAAACACCGTAAACTTCACTATTTCTTCATTCTTTTCCCTGACCAGTGGCCTGGCCTTCTCCCTGTAACAACCCCCCCCCCATTCCGCCGCTGACACTGATGACTAACAGCACACCTCTTTGTCAGAGAGTGGTTTGTACGAGTGACCGGTTAATACAGGAAGAGGTTAATGTTTCCTGCGTCGATGGCCAGGAGAAGAAGTTGGAGGGGGGAGGGAGGAGAGGGGCACAAGGAGCCCGTTAGAAACAACGTGGTGTGTTGGTTTTCTTCAGAGTCGAGCAATTAAACTGACATGGTGTGTGTGACAGTGGACTGCATGAGTGAGCCTGCAAGTGGTCCTGTGTATATGGGCCCCACAACTTTGATTCCATTTGAATGTGGCACCCTCCTTTGTTTTTCTTTATTATTATTTACACTATACCGTTCAAAAGTTTGGGGTCACCTATACCATTTGTGTGTTTTCCATTAAAAGTCACACTTTTATTCACCAAAAGAGTTGCAAAATGAATAGAAAATATAGTCAAGACATTGACAAGATTTTTATTCAAAAATAATCATTTTGGCCTTGAAAACGTTGCTTTCGTCAAAGAACCAGCAAAACTGTTTTCAGCTGTGCTAACATCATTGCACAAGGGTTTTCAAGGGTTTTCTAATCATCCAATAGCCTTCTAACGTGATTAGCAAACACAATGTACCATTAGAACACTGGAGAGATGGTTGCTGGAAATGGGCCTCTATACACTCTTAGAAATAAGGGTTCCAAAAGGGTCCTTCCGAAGCAAGGGTATTTCAAGGGTTCTTGGTACTAATGGTTCCAGTAAGAACCATTTTGATCCAGAGAACCCTTTAAAACCCCTTCCCCGAGTAAAGGGTTTTAAAAGGGTTCTTGGTGGAAACCTCCGAAAGGTTTTCAGGTGGAACCTTTATAAAAATGTTCTACCTGGAGCCAAAAAACGGTTCTCCTATGAGGACAAGCCGAAGAACCTTATATGGTTCTACTTAGCACTTTTATTTCTAAGAGTGTACACCTATGTACATATTCCATTAAAAACCAGACGTTTGCAGCTAGAATAGTCGTTTACCACATTAACAATGTATAGAGTGTATTTCTGATTCATTTAATGTTATATTCATTGAAAAAAAATGCTTTTCCTTAAAAAATAAGGAAATTTCTAAGTGACCCCAAACTTTTGAATAGTAGTGAATGTATATGTATATTATGTTTATGATGTGTCCTCACTAAGGTGTGTAAATAAAAACAAGTTTTGTGTGTGTGTGTGTGCCTTTTTGGCAAGTCCACTGTGTTTGTGATCGTCGAGACACGCAGCTCTTTATATGGTCATCAGGAGCAGGAGATGAGCTCCAGCATCCTCTCAGGTTTACATTTGCATCGGCTCTGTTGAGAGTTCATGTGTGCGTGTGTGTGTTTTGGAAATAAAATAAAAAAGGAAGAGCATTCAGGGCTCTGTTTTCTTTTCACAGGAGGGGAAGTGAATATGAGATCAAATCCCTGTTAGAAGAAAAGCCTTTTTATCAGGCCTCTCGCTAATCAGGAAGTCAGTTTACAGAACACTCAAATAAGGGCAGAGAGAAAATGCCACCTTTTTTAATAAGCTACCAAATATTCAGCTCCTTTTGAAATGACCTTTTTTTTCTAGATTTAAAGGTCCAGTGTGTAATATTTGAGGTGTGTTTTGTCAGACGTTGACAAGTATGTGTGTAAAGTGTTGTCATTGATTGTGTTTCTGTAGGCTTAGAATAAGCAGTTTAAAATGTTCTTGCTCTACAAAGGCCACCATCTTCTTTACCACCTACAGCAGCCTGAATGGACAAACCAGCTAGACATTTCATTTTCGTAAAAGGAAATTTACTATGAATTAAAAAAAAATAAATAAAAAAAAATCATTGTACCTTTGGCATATGAAGGCCACCATAGTTTTCTGACATGCTTGGGAAAGATGAGGAGAATTCGTTGGAATCTGTAGTCTCCCCAATAGATGTCGGTTATTCTTATACATCAGGGGTGTCAACCTCAATTTCACTGAGGGCCACATCAGCATAGTGGTTGCCCTCAAAGGGCCAGATGTAACTGTAAGGCACAATAAATGTAACTATAAATGTAAAAGCACCCTCAGAAAAAGACTTTGAAGCAAGGGGGATTTCTTCTCGTTTTTGCTTTTGTGATCACATTCTGCTGCGATCGCTGTTTGCCTTTTAATTCTTTGACAATTTGTTGTTTTCCTTGAAGGCTTAACTTTGGCATACTTGGCTCCTTGCTTGGTGTCAAAATGTCGACGTAGATTGTACTCTTTGATGACCGACACCGCCGTCCTCATCAGAGTCAAAGCAGCATAGACCTCGCGGGCCACCATAAAATTATGTGGTGGGCCACATCTGGCCCCCCGGGCCTTGAGTTTGGCACATGAGTTATACATGGACACATGACACATCAAAGCATCACATTAACACAACCAAATAAGGAAAATTCTTCTTTAATAAATTAAAAACAAACTGCATTTCAACACAAAGCCGACAGAGAACCGCTTGAAAACTGCAGAGTGTAACACTGCATGATGTAACTCGATGAGAAAACAAGACTTCCTGTCTCCCCCTCGCTCAGGATGTTTGAAAAAAAAACAAAAAAAAAACATAAAGCAAACTTTGATCCTGCTCTTCACCCTGGCTTTAAGCCCTCAGTAGAGAGGACATGAACACATTTCACGACCAGACCTCACAGATACGGTTATCTGCGCATGAACGTCTGTGGTTTTTATGTCTCTTCCTGCTGCACAGAGATATGAGCGTACACTGAAGGAAAAAAAACCCACCAGCATCTAAAGAGGAAGCATTTGTTGTATTTAAAACAGCAAATGCATCCACATCACTAACACCAGTCAGATCGGTCCGCTAAACATAACGGTCATTGTCAGGCAGGAAGCTGCTGAGGGTGAGGTTATCTCCTCCCTCCTCATCACTGTCTTCACCACTGGGGATCACCAGCACTCCGTTGGTGACGCGGCTGCGTTGCCTCGTGTAGTTGTAGTTCCGCTCGGGCAGCAGCGACGAGATGCACATCATCTCGGTCGACTGCTGCGGCTTCCTGAGCTTGTACTTCCTCGCCGACAGCTTGGTGCACAGCACGACGGTGGAGACCATGAAGATGGTGGCCAACGCAGCTAAGCAAGCGATGGTGATGAGGCAGTGCTCCACCACGCCGCGAGTAGAGCAGGGCTGGACCACGTCAGAGCTGGGTGGGTTCTTTGGGACTCCACAAGGTGTCGTTGTTGTTGTTGTTGTCGTCGTCAATGTCGTTTGTGTTGATGGGATGGGCAACCTTTTGGGACCGCGAGGGACCAAGATGCCGACCGGACTCGTCGAAACAGCAGAGGTAGAGATGGAGGAGCTCTCGGAGACTGTGGAGGTAGGAGACTCATTGGTGGTAGGAGGCTCTTTGGTGGTAGGAGGCTCTTTGGTGGTAGGAGACTCTTTGGTGGTAGGAGACTCATTTCTGGTAGGAGGCTCTTTGGTGGTAGGAGACTCTTTGGTGGTCGGAGACTCTTTGGTGGTAGGAGACTCATTGGTGGTAGGAGACTCATTGGTGGTAGGAGACTCATTGGTGGTAGGAGACTCATTGGTGGTAGGAGACTCTTTGGTGGTAGGAGACTCATTGGTGGTCGGAGACTCATTGGTGGTAGGAGACTCATTGGTGGTCGGAGACTCATTGGTGGTAGGAGACTCTTTGGTGGTAGGAGACTCTTTGGTGGTAGGAGACTCGTTGGTGGTAAGAGACTTGTTGGTGGTAGGAGACTCTTTGGTGGTAGGAGACACATTGGTGGTAGGAGACTCATTGGTGGAGCTTGAGCTTGTTGTGTCAGGAGACTGCGATGTGGAGATGTGGGTACTTGCGTCAGAAATGTCCTGAGATGTAGATGAAAGCTTAGACCTGGTGGTGGACGTCCATGAAGAAGAAGTAGAGGTAGAGCTTGTTGTCATTGTGGCCACAGTAGAAGCAGAGGTTCTGCTCCTCAGAGGTGACGTGGACTCCTCATCTGTGGTGGCGGGAGATGACGGGATTAAAGACACGGTCACCTTTGCAGAGATTGTTGCAGACGTGGCGGGCGACTTCCTCTCTGTGGGTTTGTTTGTCGCCGTGTTGTTAGGAGAAGTGTGCGCAGTAGGCGTAGCTGCGTGTCCTCGACCTGAGCTTGCTGTGGTCAAATCGGTCGTGTTTCTATTTGAGCTATCGCTTTGGTTCCTCATATTTACTCCATTTTCTGTTTCCAGTGTGTGTGTGGTTGTTGCTGTTGCAGTGACAGCGACCGGTGCAGGTTGGTGAGTTGGAGATGGATTCACAGGCTGCATCTCTGTTGCATCGTGTCCAGTGGTGGAGTTGCCGCTGCTGCTGGTTTCTGGGATGGAAGTGTTCTTACTGCCCGTGGCAAACGACACAGAGACTCCACACAGCAGCAGCAGCAGCAGAGTCACACATGCTTTGATGCTGAGACGTTTCATTGTTGCGCAGAAAAAAAGATCTGAAACGACAGAGAGGAGACTCATGTTTACAGGCTCCACCTCTGGCGTGGATCATCGCTGTGTCACGTGTGCGGTCGTCGCTTCTCATGATGAAACTGTCACAAGTCTTTCACCACACCCATTGCTACATTGTTTTTTTCACAGAAAAGCGCACAGATCTACTGCAAACTTCCTTTACATTATTATGTTTAATACGTTTTCAACTGCAACAAACGATTCAAATGCAGATACTGTGTTGTATCTGAAACGTGGTCAACATTAAGAATAAAACAAGGACAAACTAAGCAATCTAAACAATCTTTACATAAACAAATCTCCTTTTTTCTTGACAGTGAAACAGAGAACACTGAAAGAGAACAAAGATCTTAAATGTGTCTCCTCCTGCAGAGAACGCCTGCGTCCTCGTCTTTCTTACCTTTCCGGCCGCAGACGTAGAGCTTGACAAGTATATGTGAGGATGAAATAAAGTTGACTTCAGCTCATTTCAGTCTCTCTCTGTCCATGAACATCGTTGGAGCTCTGACATGCTGACTGTGACGCTGCCTGGTAGAGAAAAAAAACAGGAAATATTGAGACACACTCTTTTTTTTCTTTCTCTCACTCTCAGAAATCAGTTATAGATACTTCCTCGACACATTTGTGAGGAAGTGCTTCTGTATGTATGTATGTATTATAATATGATATATTATTATATCAGGTGAAATGTCTCACTTTGCTGATGGCGAGGATCAGGAGGAGAGTTCTGCTGCTGCTGCC
This sequence comes from Microchirus variegatus, assembly GCF_963457635.1. Taxonomy (NCBI): domain Eukaryota; kingdom Metazoa; phylum Chordata; class Actinopteri; order Pleuronectiformes; family Soleidae; genus Microchirus; species Microchirus variegatus. The sequence continues at coordinate 11,580,732 of NC_139817.1, forward strand.
GATCCTGGCGTCCGATGCTCATGATGATGATGCTGATAATGTTCTCTTATCGGTGCGTCGTCAAAGAAGCAGGAAGTGCTCACTTCTGTAAACAGCTCAGAGGTTCGATCACGTCGAGGTGTAATAGGTGCAATAGTCGAGAGAAATCAGCACAACGCAAGGTTATACAGTGATAAAATAATTAAAAAAAAAACTTTCTGTCAATAACGTTGCAAAATGGATCTTCAACTATTTTGACAATCGATTTATCGCTTTGAGCGTTTTTTTTTTCGGATCGTTTTAGCTTCTTAAATGTGAATATTTTCTCAATTTCTTTGCTCCGCATAACAAAGAAATCATGAAAAATGATTTTGGTTTGTGGACAAAACAAGACATTTGAGAACATTATCATTTCCAGGTTAGACAAACACTGATCAACAGTTTTCAACATTTCCTGACATTTTATGGACCCAACGATTAATCGAGAAAATACTCCTATGGATATAATCGTTAGCTGCAGCTCTACAAACATGCGTTCTCTCTTTCTCATTAAGAAAGAACAGCAGCACCTGCACCTTTAATTGCACCCTAACTAAATCCTAACATGGACCTCACGCTGGATTTATCCTTATTTCAAACAGAACATTATAATGTGAATTAAGAAACTTACAAAAACATGTAATAGCTGCATAAAACTACAACAACTAACAGACTAACAACAGAAACCTCCACTGATAGAAAGAGCATGCAGTAAATACTAAGACGTCTACTACTAATAATAATAATAATGAACAATTATGTGATCTAACCGAAGCTTTGACTGTCGTACCATGAGAGGAAATGATAATGTATCTCGTCTGAAAATCCCAACCAGTCATTTCCTGTTCAGATGAGTCAAAAAATGTGGTTATGAAAAAAAAAATCCAACGCAAAAACCCACTGAGATTATTGTGTTTGTAAGGTGTTTGTAAAGTTGTCATGGTGTGGAAAGAAAAACCTGTTCTAAAAGTGACTTTGACAATTCTGGCAGTTTATAAGGTAAAGGAAATTAAGAAGCCGTGTTTCAGATTAAAACGACTTAAACGACAACAAAATGAGAAAGTAAGAGAATAAGAGATAATTTTAAGATAATTACACAACATACTAAAAGTATATATATTAAAAGTATTTAAACCTGACTCAAACAACATGCTCGCACAGTTGACTTCACACCTCTATGAAATGGCAGCTGTGTCATATAATCTGCAGCAGCAGCAGCAGCCATCTTACAGAATTGTCCCAAGGTATTCTGGGAAATGTAGGTATTCATTAGCAACAGCTTCAGTGCTAAATATGTAATGTTTTAAATCCATGCCAAAAATAAATACATTCATTAATTCAGAAAACGTGAGGAGGGAATTACCTACTTTTCCATTTGACCTTTAGGACGGCAGCTTTAGCGCCCCCGTCAGGCAAGAAAGGGTATGAATAAGTGAGGAGTTTTACAGGCTTTGGATTGCGGGTATGCTTTAGTTCAGTGATTATTCAAACCTTTATATATATATATATATATATATATATATAATCAATTTAACACGGCCAGATACTTAATATCAACTTATAATGCTTTAATTCTGTATGATTTTTTAATGTACAGATTAATTTTGCATCATAAATGTGTTTACATTGTGATCTGTGTGTCGTTCCATAGCAAAGCAAACGCTTTTATTTTGAAACTATGTGTAATATCATCATAAATGTGATTATTTTGATGACTCTTTTTGCGGGGGGCACCAAGTGTCTTGTTTGCTCAGTAGTAGTAGGGTAACTACTACTACTGAGCAAACAAGACACTTGGTGCCCCCCGCGTCAACTGAGTCACTTTTACATCTATGATGTAATATTTCCGGAGGATTTCAACCCTGACATCAAATACTGCTTTGAAATACGTCACATTCTATTACAAAAGCAGATTAATCCAGAGTAATAGTGGACTGATGATTTTGGACAGGTACCTAATTTACAAATACAGTCACATAGAACTAGAGCTGAGGCAATTAATAGATGAATCGATTACTAAATTAATCGTCAACTATTTTGATAATCGATTAATCCGTTTGAAGCTTTTTTTCATGGTGGAAACAAGATTTCTGATTGTTTTAACTTCTTAAATGTGAATATTTTCTTTGTTTCTTTGCTCCACATAACAAAGACATTCAAGAACATCGTCATTTCCAGGTTTGACAAACACTGATCAATGTTTTTTTTTAAACATTTTACGACATTTGATGGACCAAATGATTCATCGTGAAAATAATTAACCGATAACGAAAATAGTCGTTAGTTGCAGCTCGACAAAGAACAAAAGTTGAATGCTTGACCTACATTTACTGGCTGATATCTTCAATTCTCTGGTGGCCGAAGAGAACGTCAGCTGACATAAAAGCAAACCAAAAAACAATAAGAAATCTGTGGTTTCCATGTGTAAAATCTTTTATTATGTGCACAGAACTGTTTGTCATGGGTCCAGTGAAACACAAGCCGGGGTGAGTGGTCCCTTCCCAACAACAAATATGCACTGGAGAAGGCAAACTAGTTCCTAGTTTGAGCCTAAACAGTGACACAGAGGCACCACTACATTTGCACAACATTTACACCATAGAGATGCAAACCCCCGCCCCTCCCACCCCCATTTTAAAACCCAATGTTGAATTTAAATCCCAGAAGAACAGGAACCAAATGATAAATCGGATGGTTATCAATGAGCAAACTGGAGGGAGGGAAAAGTTCAACAGCTCCTATTTAAAAAAAAAACAAAAAAACAAACAAACAATAAAACAAATCCAGCTTTAATAATTCATTCTACCTGGTTGTGACTGGAATGTACAACAGGAGAGAAGATAAATGTAAAAGCAGTGCATGAAACGCACGCACATGACTCATATTTGGCAACACAAAGGAGAGCGATGAGAAATACTGATGCTACATAACGTTGTTGTTGTCTGAGTAGTTAAGTACAAACTTCACGCGAGAATGTTTGACCACGACTTAAAAACAAACAAAGAGAAAGAATTTAAGACGTTTCTTTCAACAACAACAACAAAAAAATGTCTTTTCTTCATACACGAGCTGCAAGAGTTTTCTTTTTCCATGTGTGTGTGTGTGTCTGAGCAAGAGTGTGGAACCTGGAGGAGGCTTGATGAGGAAAATTAAAAAGTTTGTCTTGGAATGTAGGCCTGGACTCGTCGTGGGGTGACGACGCCGAAGCCGAAAATGGAGCCCAATCTTGAGAATTTGGCCGTGGCAGACACTGTCAAGTCGATTCTCTCTCTCTCTCTCCGAAAACAACGAGCGGTAATCTGGGTTCTTACATGGCGACCTTGGCGACCTGCTCTTCCAGTCTGGCGATCCGACGGTCTTGGAGGATGACGCGATCCCTGAGTGACTTGAACTCTCGGAGTACCTCTTCCAGTTTATCTTCAATTTTCTGGGCAAGAAAACAAGGGAAAGAATGTTAACTTTCCACCTTTTAGTTAAACTAAAGACACTACCGTTCAAAAGTTTGGGGTCACTTAGAAATGTCCTTATTTTTGAAGGACTTATTTTTTTTTTCAATGAATATAACATTAAATGAATCAAAAATACACTCTATACATTGTTAATGTGGGAAACGACTATTCTAGCTGCAAAGGTCTGGTTTTTAATGGAATATGTACATAGGTGTATAGAGGCCCATTTCCAGTGTTCTAATGGTACATTGTGTTTGCTAATCACGTTAGAAGGCTATTGGATGATTAGAAAACCCTTGAAAACCCTTGTGCAATTATGTTAGCACAGCTGAAAACAGTTTTGCTGGTTCTTTGACGAAAGGGCAAAATTATTATTTTGAATAAAAATCATTATTTCTAATCTTGTCAATGTCTTGACTATATTCCTATTCATTTTGCAACTCTTTTGATGAATAAAAGTGTGACTTTTAATGAAAACCCACAAACTTTTGTACGGTAAATAAAAGTGCTAAGTAGAACCACATAAGGTTCTTCGGCTTGTTCTCATTGGAGAAGCATTTGTGGCTCCAAGTAGAACCTTAAATAAAGGTTCCACCTGGAACCCTTTTAAAACCCTTTATTCAGGAAAGGGGTTTTAAAGAGTTCTCTGGATCAAAATGGTTCTTACAGGAACCATAAGTGTTACCAAGAACCCTTGAAAAACCCTTGTTTTTCCAGAAGCAAATAGTTCCAGGTAGAACCTCAGCCCTTGTAGAAGGACCCTTTTCGAACCCTTATTTCTAAGTGTTTAGTGTATTTCCTGAAGATTGTTGACCATACATATTTTTTATTAACACTGGCAACTTCAGCTACATGCAGCGAAGTCATGTGGCTTTTAACACATTTTCCTTTACTGCTCCAGTGAATTGTGACCCAAACACCAAAGTATGTGCTGATCCTCATGAATTGTTCCAACCATAATAATTACTGTGAATAGGGAAAAAGACTTAATGTCAGCAAAAAAAAAAAAATACAAATGTCATGAAAAAAAAAAAAAAAAAGAGTCAAAATTCATCACTGACCACTGAGGGCTGTGGAGCGACGACGCGCTTCATGACAGGCGAGACGTGCTCGGCCTTCGGGGCCGTTTTGGTCTCCAGGACGTTGGACTTGACCACTTTCAGGTCACGGTTCTTCGTGGAGACGTAGCCGTCTTTGAGCGAGATGAGGATGGGGCGGCCGTTTTTGCCCGCGAACCAGTCCTCCGCCTCCAGGGAGGGGTCGGGTCCGTCCGTGTCCGGATACAGGTCGTCCTGGAACAGGTCCGACTGGAGCAAGCGGGGAAGACACAGGGAAATGTCATGAGGACAGGATATAAATGATCACATTCATTTGTTTCTGACTTGATAAAAACGCACTCACCTTACGCGGGACTGTCATGATGATCGGCTCACATTTTCTCTCGTGTAATTTGTAAAACCTAATGAGAAAACAACAGTTATTATTATATTATATACACTCCAACTTTAAGGATAAACATCACTTCAGTCTATTATTCAAATGTAAACAATGCCAATATTATAGTTGTAATGCTTATATGAAATAGTGTTTTACTGGCATCGTCCTTGCTCCGTGTTTTAATAGCTTATTTTATATTCATGCAAAACTGTGCCGTATGAGACGCTGGTTTTTATCTTATATATATATTTTTACTGTATGACCTGTTTATTTGTGTTGTTTTTATATTTTCTACAGTATTTTATTGTATGTTTTATTGTTTGTTCTTAGGTCTATTAGGTCATACATTTGTGTGCTTTATAGTGCTTTATAAATAAAGTTGGATTGGATTGGATTTTGGCCAGGATAAATAAAGGTTTAAAAAATATATATGTAGATGAAAATATAATCTATTAAAACATTTTAAAAATGTATACTGGAACAATTTTGTAGTGTTTGTCTGTGTTCATATTTTCTCTTCTAGTTCTATGGCTGAAAGCCTTTAATTTCATAGGCTATTATGGGAAAATGATTCTGCAACAACACCGATAACACAATAATAAGCCTTTGAAACTAAAACTCCAAGATATGCACATCCCTGCATTTTAAAAACCTATGATACCAAAGTGAATGTGTGATAAATGTGTAGAATGATTAGCTGCAGAATCCACAGCGGCTCATGCAAACCGAACTAAAGTATTATCCATAAATAAATAAATAACGTCTGCATTACCTCGCTATCTCACATTTGTTGACATCCAGGCCTCTTTTGGGCATGTATCCCATGCCCCTCTGCGGCTCCTTGGTGGAGAAGGTGTTGAGGTAGTGAACGTACGGCGCCTCGTCCGTGATCTCAAAGTACCGGATGCTGCTGTCGCCCTGAGGACGCGCGCAGCCACAGACACCACAGAGTCACTTTATGCATCCAATTTATATGAGAATCAGCAAAATAAAAACATTTAGAAATATCGCCTACCTTTCCACACAGGTAAACTATGCTGGTGTCGGGGTCGTAAAAGGGCAGCAGAACTCCGTTACTGCTGTCCATCTCCTGAACACATATGGGCTCATCCATGTTGTCCTGGAAACAGAAACAGTCAGAGTCATGGAACAGTTTTTAAAATGAATTTTCAATGAATATAACATTAAATGAATCAGAAATACACTCTATACATTGTTAATGTGGTAAACGACTATTCTAGCTGCAAACGTCTGGTTTTTAATGGAATATGTACATAGATGTAAATAGGCCCATTTCCAGTGTTTTAATGGTACATTGTGTTTTCTAATCACGTTTGAAGGCTATTGGATGATTAGAAAACCCTTGAAAACCCTTGTGCAATTATGTTAGCACAGCTGAAAACAGTTTTGCTGGTCTTTTGACGAAAGGGCAAAATTATTAATTTGAATAAAAATCATTATTTCTAATCTTGTCAATGTCTAGACCAGGGGTCACCAACGTGGTGCCCGCGGGCACCTGGTAGCCCGCGGGCAGCCAATACGGTGCCCGCGGGCTCACTTCACTTCACCTCACTTGCATGTATCCATATGATGGCTCAGTAAAATATCTTTGATATTGTTTATAAAAACTGATAATCGTTAGGAGTAAGCACTGGAATGAATGTGTATGCAGTTGAATGCATAATATTAATCATTTAAATGGTAAACAAACAAAAAAAAGTTAATGTGGTAGCCCTCCATATTATTTTTTACCCTTAAGGTAGCTCTCATCTCAAAAAGGTTGGTGACCCCTGGTCTAGACTATATTTTCTATTCACTTCTTTTCACTCTTTTAATGAATAAAAGTGTGACTTTTAATGGATAACACAAGAAAATTGTATATAGGTGACCCCAAACTTTTGAATGGTAGTGTATGTCTGTCATGGAATTTCACTGGCAATTCTAATAGGATGTTTTCGTTCTTTGTATTTAGCGCCCTCTGTTGGAGCTGAGATGGTACAGCTACAGTCACGAGAAAGAAATGAATGGATAAACACAAAACTAGTTTCAGTGTTGTAGCTGATCTGCGTCTATATGTTCATTTTTATAGTTTCTATAAAGGTTCTATATTTGGAATCCATGTTTACCTGACCAAGAACCACCTTTTAACGGTCGCCAAACCATTTTGACCCAATTTTAAGAGCAAATGTGCATATTATAACATTTTCTGATTATTCTTACAGCTATTTCTGTCACACCGAAAAAACTATTTTGAACAGGATATCCAGCCATTTCCAATAGATATATAGATGTAGGAAAACCTTAATTCATGTTGTAATAGAAGTAGAATAAAGTTATGTAGAATAAGGTGTTAAAACGTGCTTAATGATTACTAATAATGGGCTAGTATGTTAATTATATATGTTAGTAAGCACCTAGTTAAAGGTGAATATATGTTCCATAATCTAAAGTGTTACCGTTAAAAGTTTTGGCCGACGTATGGACACTACTCAAAAAAAATATAAAAGATAGACCTCATTTTTACATATTTAAATATTAACAAATCTTAAGTAAAATAAATTCTGCTCCACAACACATCTGTGTGTTCCGAGCCAATCTCTGGAAATGACATGGCAGCATCTCTGTGACGAATATAAACATGTGTGAGATTAAAAAAAAACAAAAAAAAACACAGGAACATACACTTCTCCACAGGGCCAGCTGGCGCTCACTCATGCGGCTGAATCCAGTGGTGAAGATGTTGTCGTCTACTAAAAAGATTGCTCTCATTGGGCGAGCTCCCTCGTGGGCTTTGTCCTTCTCCTGAAAATAGACAAAAAAAAAAAAAAAACACCTGTCAGATTGGACAGCCGCCGCGAAGCCTGTGCTCGGCGGGTGATTCTGGGAATGGTTATTCCGCCCCGTCGACTCACCGTCTCAATCTTCTTCTTCCGAGGGTCGATGACGCGGACCTTCTTGTCCTTGCAGGCGGTGCAGAGCAGGCTGCCGTTGCGGTTCCAGCTGACACTGAAGATGACGTCAGGGTGCATGTCCTCCAGGTTGATCATGGCCTCGCCCGTGCCCACATTCCAGATGATGATCTGGTTGTCGCACCCTAAAATGGACACACACACACCATGAGCCTGACTGCACACACACACACACACACACACCTCTGTGTTGTGTCCAAGTTTATTTCGGGCACTTTACATCACACAAAGCAGCGCGACAGAAGGCAGACCCTGAGATAGTCAGTCAGATTTGGAGTTCAACTCTTGGGCACTGGACAAAATGGCAGACCGGAGCACATGAACAGGGAGGAGTATTGACACACTACGTTACCTGCACTGAGGAGAACGTTGCGAGCGGTGGGATGCCAAGACACGATGCCGACCCTCTTGGAGTGGCCCTCTAATACGACCACAGGCTCTGAAAGTGGAGTCTCCAGCCCGTCCTCAGGGATCTGCCACACCTGAACCAACACAAACACAACAGTGTTTGACACTAGGGCTGAACAACTCGCCAGAATTTGATCAAAGTCGCAATACGGCCAACTGCAACTGACCTATAAACGTCATATTGTGTTTATCACAGATATGCCCTAATATCACACAGTAATCCTTTAAAACATGTTAATCAAACACAAAGAGGATGTGGTTGAAATGGGTTCAAGACACGGAGACCTGATTTGATCTGATGGATATTGTTCTTATTTATTTTTTCACTACTGTTACTATCATTACTCATCATCACTTGAAGAAATTGGTTATATAAGAAGGGTATGTTTGAGGTTTGTTCAGTTTTTATTTAAGGTAAAATTAAAGGGACAGCGCGAGAAAGAGACTTTTTAAAAAAATGTATGAAGGAATGCAAAGTACTGAACCCATATTATTATTATTATTATTATTTATGTGTATGTATGTATAAAGATGATATGTCTCTTATAACTGTAATTATTAAAATGAGAAATAATCATATAATAAAATAATAATAATAATAAAAATAATATAATAATAGAAAGAATTAATAATAATAAAAACAAATGTTGTAATGAAAAAGAGAATATTTAAGTAAAAACAATCGCAATTAGAGATTTATTCAAAACCCGTTCAGCCCTATTATACACTGTGTTAAACAATTGCAGGAAAATTGATTGAGGGGACTAAATAAAAGCTCTAGGTATTGTCATAATTTGAAGTAAACAGATTTTGACGAGTCTCTTTAACTTATTCGACACCATATAAAACAAAAACTAATATAATAACCCTCAGAAAAAATCACAACATATAATACAGAATATAAGCAAAAACAAGGCTTATCTCAGGGTTATAAATATGTAACATATTTTTTCTTACCGTTTGTTTTAAAAGGTTTTGAGATTCTTTGTATTTAAACTATCACTATTAGCTGGGAATCCATTTTAAATAATTATAATGTTTTTTTCTAAGAGAACAAATTATGAAACAGAATAAAGTGGCCCTCTGTTTAAAAAATAAAAAATACTTCAAACAACTTAAAGGTCATGTGACGCTTCAGAGATAACCAGTGACCTCACCATGACCGCACAGTCCTCGGAGCCGCTCGCGATGACAAGGTCGTTGTGGGGACACCACTCGATGTCCAACACCGGGCCGGTGTGACCACACACTGTCGGGTAGACCTTGTCTATACGTCCGGTCTGCGAGACAGAGAAGGACGGGGTTGTTACGGAGACATTTATGACGACATGCAGCAAAAACGATGACTATAAAAGTAGTAGAAAATAGTAAACAACGTTTATAGCGATGATCTGTCCCCAAACTTAGAGCAGATTCTCTACAGTCACGCATAAAAATGATTTAACCCAGTGGCCCACGATATAACGACAGAAAAGCAAACCCCCTCTGTGTGAACAGTAACAGGATACACGTTAAAATGGATCAGATTTACTCACTGATTTATCGTTCCTGCTGCAGATATGAGCCTCGAGGAACATAATCCAACCCAGTTCAAATCCAAATTCATTTCTATAGCACATTCAAAGTGCTGTACATCGCATAAATACATAAAACAGACAGGATATGAAACAATGTAAACTAAAAGCAGTATATAAAACAATAAAAACGGGACGTAAAACCAATAGAACACAGAAACAATGTCAAAAATAAGCAATATAAATATAGATCTAAAACACAGAGGAAGTGGGAGCAAATAACTTTCAAAATACCAGCTCTTTAGGGCCAGATTTCAAACCGTCTGCATGTCAACAGAACAGGTTTGGAATTATTTGAATACTTTGTGCAACACTGTTTGTAACAGTTCTCCTGTATAGGGCTGAAAAAAAATCCTTTAAAACAATCTCTTGTAAATGAGAGGAAGCAGCAGAGATAGAGGTGTTGAAATGTATTGTTTCTAAAAGGCGTATCGATGCACGTGGAGGATTTTCAGCTCATGATCGATTACAGCCTTAAAGCCTTGTTGATTTTCCGGTTGCAGGAAAGCTGAAGATAAACTGCAGAGGCATTCATTTTGTTTTGGAAAATGATTACATTGTCGTTTGTGAAGACACGTTTAAATAATAAATGGTCCGGATTTATATAGCGCTTTTCTAGTCATGACGACAGCAGCAGCAGCGTGGGGTTGTGTGGTCTTGCCCAAGAACACATCAGCACTAGTGGAGCCAGAAAACTGCAGACGCAATCATAAAATGTGTATAAAAAGGGGACGTAGTGTTCTGGTTTGCTCAGTGAGGCCAACTAGGAAGTAAAAATATAGTGAATTGCCACCAGGGGGTGACTGTGTCAATAAGCGTACTTTCTTACTTGATTTTCAATGACAGATAACATGTTCTTGGTGAGAACGTGATGTCAATTTTGTTCCCATTAAGTGGAAAACACAGCTGGTATTAGAGCTGCAACTAATATTATTTTCATAATCGATCAATCTGTCGATTAAAATGTCAGAAAATGCTAAAAAACGTTGATCAGTGTTTGTCAAACCTGGAAATGACGATGTTCTTGAATGTCTTGTTTTGTCCACAAACCAAAATTATTCAGTTTTAATGATTTCTTTGTTGTGTGGAGCAAAGAAACAACAAAATATTCACATTTAAGAAGCTAAAACGATCAGAATAGCTGGTATCGTCGAGTGGTTGCAGGTTACATTGTTAAATCACGGACGTCAAGGCTTCAGATCAGGAGATCAGATTCTTATTGATGACGTCACTGAACTGAAACGAATCGTTGACGCGATACGATCTGCTTAAGCCGAGCGTCTCACCTTTTGTAGAGGCAGGACGAAGAAGGCTCCTCCCCCGCTCGCCTCGATGATGATGGCAACAAACTTGGGGTTGACGGCACAGAAGGAGCTGTCCCATGTGACCCTGGAGACACGGATGTCATCGTAGCACTGGTCGTTCCTCACCGTCTGGCCAAAGACGTGACGGAACTTGCTCTGTCGCACAACTCGCCGCGACATATCTGCAGAGGGATAAAGAGACGCGAGAAATAAGAGTTAGGCACGAGAGCCCTCACAAAAAAGTACATCTTTCTGGAAAAAGGGCTGTTAAAAATACGATTAAACCTGGAAGTGAGCGCCCTGCTGTCACCACGGTGTACACAGGGGAAACCTTGAGAGGTAGATCTGGCTGACGGCCAGCTCAGTCAGTCTGTCTGATGTGAGATTGCATTTATTGGCTGTGACTCAGTTTGTTCCTGTTCATACAAAAGGAAACAAACCAGCTCTACCTGCTGGAAAACAACACAAACGCTGTGTTATTTCTTCAGCTGTGTCTCCAACTGTGTGTGCAAGTTTCTCAGCGGAATCAGCAGCCTCAGATTTTATTTCAGTGTTAATGTGTGATTCAAATCAAATAATTCCGTCGACGCAACTTATTCAAGGTTTTGCCTTGAGGACATACAATAGGATAGGACAACAAAAATAGGCCACTTCCTGAGAAACCCCACACCTAACCCACTGTAGATATCTGGCCATTGATTTCTGAAAAGTAGCGATGACATCATCAGAATCTTGAATAACACCTGACCTTTTCTGACAAACGGCCTCACGCGAACCGTAGCATTTGCAGGCTACAAAAGCGCGACGCGACAGATGGTCAGTTGCTGCTCTGAGGTTGTAGGAAACGCTCCCGACTTGTGAAACACATTGAACGATCGCAGCGTGGTTCTCAATGAAATTCTCCAAACAACCTGACTCTTCTGAACTCCTACTGTTGCAATAAGAAGAAACAAACAAACTCAGTCATTGATAAGTGAAATATATCATTTCCGTGACACGCTTTTCAGAGTAATTATGTAGGAAATATAGAGCTGTGGGACGATAATTAAGGTGCCATTCTGAAGCCTCATGCTGTGCTGTTATACGGGGGTTTTCTATAGTTACACACAGCTCTGTCATCACAAAATAATATTCATATAATTCTCAGCCAAAACATGAGTCTAAAAGCTAAAATGCCTTTTCTTATTTTTATATTTTTTACAGTCCATGCATGCATTTTTTATCCGTGCAATATCCACTTTTTATTCCTATGTTGTATCACAATAAGCGTTAGAGCCCTAATCACTACTGCACAACACTAGACTATGTCTCTGACTGCTATCACTGACACCTTAGGGCAGTCTTAACTCATCAAAATACCAGTCAGTTTTTACATGCAGATGCTGGATTATTTTACTAACAGCACTCTTCTATGGATTAAATACTGAAATGTCAGTAAACATATCCCGAATCACTACAATGGGGACTGTGCTCTTGTGATAGAGCAAGAGCATGATGCCTGGACAGCACAGGAGGATGAGAACAGCATGTTCCCTCCGCTGGTATTAACGCTGCATTCAAGAGAAGCTCCTCTCACTCCGAACATAAACCCGAGAACATGAGCTGCTTTCACCCGTGCTGGTTTAAACGACGCCATACATTACAACAACTGCTTCTGCACCTTATCAGCATCCAGGCCTCAGCAGGACTGAGTATCTTACATGACCGCTTTATCCTCCTCGCTAGTTCTCCTTTTTCGCCTCCAGAACTACCTCGTTTTTTCACACCATGGATTCCAGAAGGTGCTGGAAACATTCTTGTCAGTTTTTCGGTCCATAATGACAAACTCGCACCGAGAGGTTGCTGCAGATTTGTAGCCCATCTGTTTCAAGGTTTGCCAGGCTGTTGAGTTCAGATATGGTCTCCTGCATATTTTGTTTATAATTAGTGTTTCTGTTGCCTTTACATCATCTCAGACCTGTTAACCTCCCGTGACCTCTGATTATCAGCAGAGTCATTTTGCCTATAGAATAGGGCTGAAAGTTTTCAATAAATGCGATTATTTAAACAGGAATTGCGATATCAGAGGGAATGGAAATCTTGACATCATGATCCTCATTTTCATTCGAAAAACATATTTAAAATGATTTACTGTGTGATATTTGTGCATATCTGTGAGAAACAAATATAAAGTCTGAAGAATATGATGTGTATATATCAAATTATTCATCTAAAATTATATTTTGACACATATGTTGGCTTTAACAAATATTGCGCCTCCTGCGATTTGAAAATTGCAGTAGGCTATATTGCAATTTTGATTAAAATTCGATTAATTGTTCAGCCCTACAATAGAACCGCCGCTGTATGGATATTTTGTTGTTTTAAAAAAAACAAACATGTTTTTTTATGCCCTTAACCGTTTGGAGTTTTTACAGTTCACAGTTAACTACATATTTATTATGCATTACACTCCTCAGCCTTATGTTATGGACATACACTTTCATTTCATTCTATTTGCACATATTTATTTTATTCAATTCTATTTATATTCTATGTATATTATAATAATAATAATAATAATGCATTATATTATGTGTCTTGCTGCTGCTACACTATAATTTCCCAGTTTGGGATTAATAAAGTCGATCTATTCTATTCTATACATCCAAAGTGGGAATTGCAGGAGACACCACAATACGATATTATCACGATATTGCGATATACTGAGTAAGGAGTACTTGTTTGGTCCATAAAATGCCAGAAAGGGTTTGATCTGTGTTTACCAAACCTGTAAAGTACGATTTCTCAAATGTCTAATTTTGTCCACAAACAAGTAACTTGGCAACATCGTGACAATATCGTATTGTGACTTAAATATCGCGATAATATCGTAGAGTGGACTCTGGCGATTCCCACCCCTGGACTGCACCCCCCTACACCCTCCTCCTCCTCTTGTTGTTCCAATGACTGTCAGGACAATGCGACTACATTGGTGCACAACAACACCACCAACATACACCGAACACCGTCACCTCACGTCGGCCTCCTCGTTATAACACCTGCATGTTGTACATGTTGTGTACATGTTAATGAGCTACACCGTCTGCTCTGAATCAACGGCGGTGCAAACAGCTGCACGGTGTCACCGTTAAACAATGGTTGCTAGCTGCTGTTAGCACAAAGCTTGCCACGTCCCCCTCCTCCTCCTCCTCCACCCCCATTGAGACAAAACCGCTCCATAATACATTATTAACGTGATAATAAGAACTCAACGTTATAATATATTACACTATATCAGAAGTTATTTCAACAACGAAGCGTGGAAGCTTCAGTTACCGAAATAAGGGGCTGAACCGCGTATGCAGATTTATTTTTTTTCTTTGTGAGAACGCCCCAAATGTGATTTTGCACTAATAAACGCCACAAAACATGAAGTTTTATTGAGGGGGGAAAAGTTAATTAAACTGTGGAATGGTAATTACATTTACGTATAGTATTAAAAAGGGACGGATGATGCATGATAAAAGACCGTGTTATGCCGCGCTGCCCCAGCCGTCAGCTCGCAGCTGTACCGGGGGCTGGTCCCACTTCCCATCCGCCGACACCGCAGACACGGTCGAGGCGAGTGTTGTTTTATGGACATTTTCCCCAAATACACCAAACTAGTTCCTATTTGTTGGCGAGTTACTGCCTTTTATATATGTGCCAATTTAAACAAAACGTGCTCAATTCTTCCACACTAGCCGGCAAGTGTGTTTTGGACCCCCAGTTCAGCTATGCTAGTTAGCCTAGCTGCTAAGCGTTAGCCGCGGTGGAGCACCGCCAGCTGACGCAAGTGCAGACATGTCCACCCAGGGTTTGTGAGGCTGCTGCTCCCACTCTCAAGCCCATCCAGCGGGCAAAACGGATGCTGCACATCCGCGGACCCACGCAGCACATGGAAAATGCACAACGCTGAAAGACTATTTCAGAGTGTCTTACCTCCTAAATCTATGCAAGATTTTCGTGAGCACGGGGTAATCAATCACAACACATGAATGTGGTAGTTTAGGCGCGCCCTTATCCTGCAGGACGTTGCTCTGGTATCCCTTGTCTCCTCTCTCACACACACACAAACACAATCACACACACACACACACACAAAAAAAGCTCAGCCGCTTTGCTCTTATTATTCCTGTTATACTGCGTTTCTTGCAAAGGTGCGGTCAGTGGAGTCACAGTTTGGATCTAGTGGTATTTCAGGGGGAGATCAGAGCATCTCCAGTCCGATCTTCACCTGCAAAAGATTAAGAATCGTCTATTCTCATCGTTTTAACATTCAAAAGGATTCTGTGACGACCGACTACTGCACATGCGCAGTTCCGCAGTCACATTTCATCCTCCCAATTGGGGATGGGTCTGCAGGGAAACTTGAGTTTACCCCTATGTGTTCTTAAGTAGTGGCAATATTTGTATTGTTCAGCTTTACATCTTGTGTTCAGTGTTTACTCCCTTTCCGTCTAAACCATCCTGTCCAATTCAAACAAAAACACTGTGATATATGACTGTAATTAACAATTATTTGCACAATCAATTAATGTTTTTGTCATTTTCTGTGCATGCATCAGTTGCTCGGTTTATCAAATATCACAAAAGGGTGTCTTGTTTTGTTGGCGCTTCATTTGGTGGTAGATTAATGATTAGTTATTGTCTCTATCCACTATCGTTTTGTCTCAAACATATTTCTGTCTCTTGACGCCGCTCATGATGAATGGGTCATCATGACAGCTATTTAGTTCACATGTCAGCAGACCACTGCAGGAGGACATTTCAGTGTGTTCAGGAATAGTAAATTTGAGTTGGAGGTTGAATTGGTTTGCACTTGGGTGATACAACACGGTTAAGGTAATAAGAGTCAACACACAGTTATTACTATGTACTGTGATTGTAATGTAGTTCTGATTCTGAACGAATGCTAACATTTTGTTTAAGATGTTAATAAATACGTGGGTGATGTAGCGGGAACGAAGAAATCTGCACAATTTAAGTCATATTCAGCCATGTGAAAATGTTGTCTGGGGAAATCCTTTTGTAAATTAAATTACTTGCTAAACAAGACTAGAAAATATTAGATTTTCAAAAGTATTCAGATGTCGTATGTTACGTAACTGAGATCCCACAACTGAGTTCTGTCGCTGGCAGAGCCGCTGAATTTCTTTTAATTGATGAATACTTAATGTAATTAAATCCATACCTATAATTACATAAAACTAGTGTAGTCTCATTTTCACAATCACGACTCAGCGTCACTGTCTTTGAGCATGCAGAAGCGGCTCGTTTAGCGGTATATCTATCGCTATATTTGTACCACACTGCACACGCTTGGTAAGTCGCGTGACCCATTGGGCAGTTATGCGATTAACGGGTTGACACATGGACAGGTGGACAATTCAAAACGTTCCTTGAAGCAACAGATGCGTGATGTCATGCTCCTTTCATCTGTGACGTCGCATTTTTAACATCTCTCGACTGATAGGCGGAAGAGTCATCAAAGAAGAGTGATAAGAACTGTGGGTACTCAGTCATCTAAGGCCTTTTTTTTTTACACCATCTAAAATAATTAAAACATATTCTGAGGTTTTTATTGGCTTCAACTGTACTCAGCATCATGTGCAACTTCAATTAATAGAGAGGAGATATCACGGAACACTCTGAACTGTTGGATTGAGACAATTTAAATACATATGTATAGTTTTTCTGAGCTCGAGAGTGAGGAAACTGAACCAGAACAATACCTGTAGCAGCTGTGAACCCAGAATATCTTTCTGAAAAATGTGTTGTTGCGCGCGTCCTAACCTTTCTTTGGAGATGGTTGGACCTCTGCTTGTCTCTCTTTGGACCTCTTTGGGACATCGAAGGCGGTCTTCATCTGGGACACCTTCACACTTGGACCCTGCTCTGCCACTCGAACCTCAGGTTTAACCACTTCAGATTTGACCCGACCCTGGAGTCTCTGCATTTGATTCGTTTCCTTGATCAGTTTTGACACGGGCTTGTAAGAATCCACCTCGCTGCCTGAGTCTCTGTCAGTTCTGCGGTCAGTTAGATCTTTACATTTAACATAGTTAGCACGGCTGTTGTTGCTGATGATCTCAGTCGGGGGCTCAGGGCAGATTTCTCTTTTCCTTAAACAAGCAGGTTTTGGTCTTTGGATTTCTAGGTCCGGGCCGACCTCTGGTATGTGCAGAGCCTCTGTGGATGCACACGGATTGTGTGCCTTTTTTGCAACAGATGGAGGAGAACATTTATATCTGGATCGCCTCTCGAAGAATATCCTTCTCTGCAACATATCAAGGTCTTGCGTTTCTTCATCCGGAGACAGAGTCGCCATGCGTTGGCAGAAGTCATAGTCAATCATGTCTCCGTACTGTTCGTCCATGTGTCCAAGCGAAAGACGTTGACATGGGCCGATGTCGGCAGAGAGCCGGCGTGTGTTGGCTGGAAGGACGTAAGGGCCTCTGTCGTCCCACAGCACGCACATGTCCTGATTCGTTGCTGTGCTGCAAGTAAGGTCTTTGTTAAAGTGGAAAGTGTGCCTCCTCTTGACCTTCTCCTCAGAGCGGTGAGCTTTTCCTCTTCGTTGAACATCAGTAGACAATAATTGTGCAGTTTTGAGCTTTATAAATGGGTTTTTGGGTTTTTTGGGGACAGGTGGAGGTGGACCTTTAACTTTGAGCTTCTCTTTTGGCATAGACTCGTCCTTTGAATCACAAATAGGCGCAGCTTCAGGGACTGTCTGTGAATTGGCCGTACTTGTATCGAGTTGTGTTGTCACAGTTGTGTCTTCCTTAGACAACAGATGAGTTTGAGGCGGAGGGGTGATGACGGCAGAGTAGCGGACATGTTCACTCTCCCTCTTTGAGATCACTTTCTGCATCTTTCCATCACAGCCTGGTTCGTTGCCTGGTGACGGAACATCAGGGATCGATCTGCGTTGTCCCATTGAAAATGCAGGATTGTCTTGGGCTTGTGTTCTCTCAGATCTAGGGGGGTTGGCTTTTGTGGTACGAGAGTCAAAGGCTTTGCCATCATCTTTCTTACCACTTGAACTCATAATACCTGCTTTAGCCCTCTTCGAGACAGCACCAGCAAATCTGTTTTGATAGGACTGATCAACATTTTGTACAGTAAATCCTAAATCCTCTTCCCGTGTAACAAAACGACCTCCTGTATCACGCATGCTTTCCAAACCACCAGTGCCGTTGTTTTGCTTCGATTGGTGAGTAGCAACTTGCCCCTCGCTTTGGTCTTTCATGACTTGTTCCCTCTCTGCCTTTCCTCTCCCAGTTGCCTCAGTGTGGGCAGCTCTTTTTAGCCGACACCTGCTGCCTGTCACTTCTGCCAAATGTTGCCCCCTTTCGCTCTGCAGACATGCGGTGGTAGAACTCCCAGCACATGTTTCCTCAGTGTCCGGCATCACCAAAAGCGTGTCAGATAATCGTCTGCTTTTACTTTCGTACACCTTTTCCGGAGGAGTATTCCTGGAAGGTTTTGGAAGGTAGTGAGCAGATGTGTCTTCTTCAACTCTTCCTTTAGCAGATGATTGAAGATT
Organism: Microchirus variegatus; assembly: GCF_963457635.1. Classification (NCBI taxonomy): domain Eukaryota; kingdom Metazoa; phylum Chordata; class Actinopteri; order Pleuronectiformes; family Soleidae; genus Microchirus; species Microchirus variegatus. The sequence goes on from NC_139817.1 coordinate 11,599,464, forward strand.
CTTCCTTGTCGTCACGTTACCTGAACGATTACTTTCTCGATCAAAAGGTGTCCAGGTTTCATCCCTCTCCAGCACCACAAAGTCCTCTTCATTACGGGGATCAAATGACCCCGACAGACCTCTGCTTTTAATGTCAGGACCAATCTTGCTGCAGCCAGTTTCGGATTTCATTCCATATTCCATAGCTGTAGTCCGAGTAAAGACTGCAGCCTTGCTCTCAGAGCCTTGGTCTTTGTTTGAAGTTTGTCTGGTCTCGTTACGGCGCAGGACAGTTTTTGAATCCTCGACAGTTGGAGTGGCACTCAGACTCTCCCTGTCTCCACCCACCCGTGTGCCTGTGGTGTCGAGAGGGTGCTCTGGCTGACACAGTGGCCTGATTGGTTGCCCAGTTTGGTTGTCTGTACGTGCAGGATCGACTGTGTGCTCCCCTGTATGCCCAGCCGGCGAGCCACTGATACTGATCCTGCTAATCCTACCGAAACTGCCATCATCATCGTCCTCATCTCTGCTCTCACCTTGTTCTCTTGTCCCGGGCTGTTCTGTCGCTCCGGTTTGCCCAGAACATTCCGAATTGTCACGCGACTCTTCGTCTTTTTCCGAAAGCTTCTCCAGCTTCTGACCCATGGTTCTTGTTCTTGTTAACTGTAGGGAAGAGAGAAAAAAAAAACACGTTAAGACACAGCACAAGTTTTATAAGCAAGTCAAAGTGAGCATGGCTCGCCTCCACCTTCCCTAATTAGGTGAAATCACATCACATCGACTTACTTCAACTATCGTGAATCTTTCTCTATTTTTGTATATTTATTTACACCGCTCATCCGTGCCCTTCCAATGCCTCCCTGTCTATCTCTCCCTGTTCTGTCACAAAGGAATGCTGTGGTTGCTATAATTAAAGGTCCAACTGCTGCCACTGAGTCAGTCGGCCGAAAAGGAAACAAGACGAGCGAGATAAGAGGTCAGCCGCCAGGTTCCAAGGTCAATTTAAATACACGACCAGAGGGAACGAGTTCCGATAAATACAGTCAAATACGTTCTTGTAATGTCTTTACATTTTTAGAAAAAATATTTTTTCTTCACGTGTACATCAAACCCTTGCTAATGATGATTTGTGGGTTTAAAAGTTTTGTACAACACATGTCCCTTTAGTGCCCGCTGCACAGTGTGAGACATCATGCACTGTCAATTACCGGTTTGGACACAAGGTCCCTTTGTGTCGTGTGTGTGTGTGTGTGTGTGTGTGTGTGTGTGTGTGTGTGTGTGTGTGTGTGTGCGTCCGTTCAAACTATCAGACTGTTTATGATTGTTTTGGTTGCAGTGGGAAACGAAAGAAAGGTCACCTAGAATAATGTGATGCAAGTCACAAGTGCTTTGACGGCGAAACTGAATTGTTTGCCAAGAGCCCTGATGAGAGGTTAACCTCCGAGCTGATGGATGGTGGAAGAGAGATTATTACAAAGGGGAAAATAGCTCAATGGGCTTTGACGTGGCATGTGAAACCTGATGTATTTTGAGCAAACAAACGGCTAAATATACAGGACGTTTACACACATGCGTAGCAGAAATATACACGTTGCATCTCTGGCAGAAAATAGAGCGGGCAAACTTGGCGAGTTCACCGGGATCCTCTTTCTTTTCCTCTCATGCCGATCGGAGCCAAAGCTGATGAAAGACCGCAGTCATTGGCAGAATCATTACACCCAGGAGTGAATGAACACATCCCCACTGGTGAAAACCTGCTTGTAACCAGGGATTTAACTGTTTTTTTATTAGTATGGTATTTCAACAATAAGACGTGTTATAGGGTTGTCCATAGGTAGTTCAACGCAGTTTTGGACAGTTAGTTAAAAAAGATAAATGAAGGGCTGTTTTAATTTCATCTGACAGTCTGAAGGAACACATCATACATCCACTCATAAATACCAAAAAGTGCAATAACATGTTGTTGTTGTTTTTTTGTCTCTTGACTGAACTACAGAGAAGAACATTGTTTGGTTTGATATGGCACACGGTGAACTCACAATAATCCACAGCCTGACAGACACATGAGCTGGACGCTTCACTGTATCTGACGTGTTATTTTAAGATGGATGCGTTACAGCACCAACATTGCCAGGCATCTGTGACACTCGCCTGTGAAACCCTGACCACTATTCTTCTTCTTCTTCTTCTTCCTCTTGTCTCTCTTTCATCTGCCTGTTCTTGTGATTCTCATGCTTGGCGGACTAATCACACAGTTTATAAGTAACTCGTGATTCCGAGTGCACTCGTAGCCCCATCTCAGACCTCGGACTTTGTTTTCCTCTGCCAGACCAAGTGTGTAGCTCAAAAGTCAAATGATCCATACGACATGATGAGACTCTCAGACGTGAAGCCTTGTCTGACAGGAACATTCCCATTGCATTTTCTAAAGATTTATGCAACGTAGCTGCTCATAAAACTCTATTCCTATTGCTTTTATGATACAGTTGTTGACTTAAAACATGGATTCATGCAAGGATGAACTTATTTTAACTGACCTATTGTTACCAGAGCATTTATCAAGACAATCAGCAGCGACTATTTCAAGTAATTGAACAGATGTACGGATATATAACGTCACCTCAGAGCCACGAGAGGTTAAAAATACAGTAGAATAAGCAGATACTTACTGAGGCTGATGCTCTGTCTGCATGCTGTGTTAGACTTGGTCTTGTCAGGAGATTTTCTCTCTCTCTCTCTCTCTCAGCTATCACCTGCTTCGTGATGTCAGGCAGACTTAATTTGACTAATTCAATGAGATTACTCCCTGCCCGCTCCACGTAACTAAAAGAGCAACGCTATAGACGGAGGCTGAAGTTATGCCGGGCCACAGTTACCGGACCGTCTCGTCTCGTCTCGCCCCCCCTTTGATATTATCCACCCAACTAAATAACGCTTCAACTGCCCCGTGTACGATTGCACGCACAATAACCAGGAGAATGCAGAGGAAATGGTTTATTTCCATGATAAACATTAGACTGGACATCATTTTTAACAAAATGTAAAAAAAGTGCAGTACACATGAACATTGGTAATGTACAGTACATTACAGAAATTCAACCCAAAAAAACCCCCCCCAAAAACAATCAACCAAACCTTTTCATCGTCATCATAATCTCTATCTTTCACTCATCCCATACTTGCTTTGGGGCAAACTTGTGCTCTGTAGATATACACTCTCTGTAAATGCCCCACCACCCCCTGATAACACCACATGTCTCTTTCTTAACTTCTGGCCTTCAAGTTTAGATTGTCTGTTTGATGCCTGCTGCCTGGGAATAATGCAAAAAAAACAAAAAAAAAACAATAATACTTAATAATTTTAATTTTTTACTAGTGCTTGAGGACATTTATCTAAATAAGAGATGGCCCCAAGTCGCTTTTTTTTGCTGTGCCTAAAACAGAAGAAGTCTTTTTGTTGCGAGACACAGTAGCATTTATTAGTGCTTTTCTTAATACTGACCACAAATGCAAGCAAATGTACTCAATAACAAATTGTAGAGAAAAATATGTACAGACTGGTCAATGTCAAACCCTTCTTCTTCTTCTTCTTCTTCTTCTTTTGTTGTTGTAATGTTGTGTTCTAATGTAAATGATGGTTCTCATTCCAGCGAGTAAGGTTCTTCAGCCAGCTATCGAACCAATACAGTGTTACCACATGTTTCAGCAATATCAAACAAATACAGTATTATTAGAGGCTATTGATCGATGGAAGTCCGTCACGTGAGGGAGAGGAGGCTGCTGTGCATGAGCTCGTCATGTCTGTTGCATACATTATGGGCCAAGTTCTACACTGAAAGGAGCCGGGTTATTATTATTATTGTTGTTATTATTATTATTGGGCGTGAGGGTATAAGTTATATACAAGAATAATACTAATACAAATCAAATCAAAATCAGATCGCCAACACGGTCACAGAACGTCTTGCAAAGCCTGTGATGCTTTATGACAGAGCTAAGGCCGAGGTTAAGGCACTTAAATGCAAAAAAGAAAATTCAACGCATGAAGCAGACGACCAAACACAGTGCTGCAGTCTGGAAACACACACACACACACTCTCTCTCTCTCTCTCTCACACACACAAACTTGTTTTTCTATCACTGTGAGGAATCTTCATAGAATCCCCCTTACCTTAACCATCACAACTAAGGTCTTAACCCTAAAGGGTTAGAAAAAGCCCTTTAACCTCATGGGGACCATACAAAATGTCCCCACAAGGTCAAAATGTCCCAATGAAGATAGGTTTATAGGTTGTTTTTTGTCCTCACAAGGATAGAAAAACATTTACACACACACACACACACACACACATACCCATAGGATTTAGTGATTTACTTAAAATCTGATTTATAGTAAAGAATTGTGTTGAGATTTTGTAAAGAAGGTCTTTTACCCAGAGTTGGCGGCAGAATATACGACTGTCCTTTGTGTTACAAATTAAGTTTCTAGTGTATTAATTGGTTCAGTTCAAGAAATTGGTCGTCTAAATATGATAAAATATTACTTCAATGTGTCTCTCAAAGACTTTAACAAGTTCTTCCCTTTGTAAGACCTTTAAATCTTATCGCATGCTCAGTTCCTTGTGTGTGAAACTCTGTGTTGTTTTGCCACGTCCAAATGTCCACGTGAGGCCAAGAAACGGGTTAAAGGCAAAAAAACACATGACTGAAATCTAACTGGAGCAAAACCTGCAGCTCCCTGGCATCCAGTTAAAAGAGGAGAAAGAACTGATGATGCATGATTGTTGTGTTTGTTGTGAGTCTATACGGGGTTAAGTGAAAGAAAAGCAATATCTACAGCGACACCAACAAAAAAAAGAAGATTAAATACTTTCCACAACTTTCACTTCCACACACACACACACTAACACTTGCGTGTGCTCTTCGTATAAACATCGTTTATCAGAACCATTCGGGCACAACCAGTGTACCAAACACAGTGAGAACACAGCTCCCAACCAATCAAGAACAACTCAACACATCGACATCTGCCGGCGCAGCAACTTTGGATCGGTGGCACAGTTTGAACAAAACAGTTTAAAAATGTGCATCAAGCTGTTTGAACACACAATATAAAAAAGTATAAACTCTTGGACTGTGGGGTGAACAGGAGCTGTTGTGTACTCGATGGGTTCAGTATAATCAGGTCAGTTAACCTATAAATATTCTCTAATTCACATGATTTAATTTGACAGTTTGAAAGTCAGAAAATTTGTGTTGGGGATCTACAAATAAATTATTCTGACAGCGAAATATTGAAGCATATTTTGTACTGATGATGAATTAAGCGGTTTGTGTGTTCGTTAATTGTGAATATTTCCTGGTCTCTTTGCTCCAAATGACAAAATCAATCATTCAAAGTGAACCATTTTGGTTTGTGGACCAAAATTCTGATTGAATGTGGCTATACAAGTGCTAAATATACCTGTGCAGTGTGTGTGAATGGATACTACAGTTGTGCTCAAGTGCTAAATCTGTACACGATGAGTGTGCCTTTGCAAATATTTGTGTGTTTAGGGAAAGGTAGTTCAACATGTTTTTTAGGACGAAAGCTTGCGTGATAAATAAATGTGATAAACGACCACATTCAATAAATGATCGAAGATAGATTTGGCTAAGAGTGATATTTAAGTTAATCGGTGCTTTCTTAAGCTCTTTCACTCGAGCAAAAACAATGACTTTGGTACAGTTCGACCTGTTTGCTGACTCCTTCAATTGTGGTCAAGTTAAACTCAATGAGGACAAATTGAATTTGAAGTTTTCACCATTTCAAAAAAGATAAAGAATAATGAAAGGTGACTTTAATGTTTTCTGCCTTAGCATGTTTGCTTGTTGCGGATATGTGCTGTAATACTGCAAAATCACATGTGTGTGTGGCTAAACTGAGCACTTTAAGGACGTGATTACATTAACGTCAGTGGTGGAGGGCGAGGGTGAAGCAGCCACTGAGCACAGACAAAAACAGTCTTTGACCAAAACAGTCCGGGCGATGCTTGTGGTCCGAGGTACGACGCTTTTTAAAGGAGCATAAAACGGCTTGAATCCTTCTTTTTTGTTTGTTTGTGTGTTTTTTTTTTTTTTTTTAAACAAATGATTATGAAATGTCCTGACGTGACGCAGAAACAGCTGCAGCAGGGAGAAACACAATTGAGGCTGAACAGGAGATTTGTTTATCTGTGGTAACATGAGGAGATACTGATACTGCAATCAAACAGGCTCCACGGTGAACCCTCGTCAAGCTGCTCCACTCGATGCCGTCGATGAGTTTGATTGATAAAACACACAGTAAATCAACAGTAACATCAAAGTGTGAACCACAGCTCTGTCAGGAGTCACACAGGAACACGAGTACATCTCCGAGAGCACGATTTCTGCTTCGAGATGACACCAAACCTGTCTCTTATAGGTTTCAATGGCAGCATGACGGTCATTGGGTCCACTGGGACTGTGAGGAAGTGTGATGATCCTGTGCGTGTGGAAGAGACTGGACAGGCTTCAGTCAGGGGGGCAAGGAAGGGGGCGCAAGAACGTCTTCAGTCTCAGCACGAGCGTCCAATACTTTTGCAAAAAAACAACCATCCTCGTCTGACTCTACATGCCAGTGGTGGCAACAGTACCTGCAGCTTGTTACAGTGGCCGGGACATGACGATACAAAACAGGACAGAGCTTCATTTTGAAGGCCCTCAGCCATCATAGTGTACTGCGGCGGCGGTAAAACCTCCACCTCTTCCAGCTCCTCCTTTTAAGGCAGGGGCCCCACTGAGAGCTGGCCTTCCATGGTCAAACCTGGCGGGTTTTGAAGCTGCACTGCCGTCTGTCACATGAGGTCCAGACCAAAAGCTACGCCCTGTCCTGGCAGCTGGAGCTCCACCGCCTCAGCAGGTTGCACATTTAAACCCTCAGCAGTCGTAGCGATGATGTCCCCCGCGCCCTCTCGCGATATTTGCACGTCCACGCTCTCCCCATGCGGTTCGTCCATGTCCTCCGCCTCTGCTGAGCTGCAGTCTGGCGCCGTCTCCTCGCAGCTCATGGGCGAGACCGGTTTCGGCCGGTTGGCGAGTGGGACAGACGGCGCACACGTGATGCAGTGGTAAAGGTGAGTAGAGGGCTGGACAACCGCGGGAGCTGCCAGAGACTGTAGAAGTGACGGGGAAGCAAAGTGTGTCCCGGGCGGATCTATGCATATGGAAGGGATAGTGCAGTGGCGGGAGGGGTTAAGGCGGTGAGAACGACCTCCCGCTGGACGCTCACAGCGCCGACCTTGTGGCAGACGGAGGCAGTCTTTACAGGACTGATAGGACGGCTTCACCTTCAAAGGGTTCCCTGTGCTAGCGCTGTCCTGAATGGAGTAAAGGCAGAACAGAATACAGAATAAGCACGACTCATTTCTCTGCGACAGATAAAGGTCCAGCGAGTAATCGTTAGTGACATCTAATGGTGAGACTGCAGAATGCAACAAAGGAATCAATATTTCAACTCACGTCAAAAGCTGCAGGACAGCTGCGCTTCGCAGCGAGCCGGTTGCTGTTGTTGGTGTTCAGGTTAGCGAGACCTAACCGGCTCTCCTCCGTCTGCTCCGACTCCTCCTTTCCGGGAGTCTGAGCCAGCGCCGCCATCTCCGCTTCCTCTTTCTTGGCCTCTTCCTCGTCCTCCTCCTCCAGCGTACTGAACTCCAGTCTCAGTCTCATGTCCTCCAGAGGGTCAAGGCGTCCGCACGTCTGGGCTGCCGTGCCCTCGCCGGGCAGAGCCAAGTGTGCCATGGGGAAACCCTCGTCCTCCAGCAGAGCGTCTCTCTCCACGTCTTCGATCTCGATGAAAACTCGCTCCATACCGAGCAGCGGAGGGCCACGCACCGGGGTGGAGGGCTCACTGTCTAACGCAGAGTCCGACAAACGTCGGAAATAGTAATTATAATTCAGGGAGTCGAGCGGCTCCATCTCCAGACCCATGCCCCTGCAGGGAGATGCACCACAGCCTCCCCAGGCTTCATCCTCTCTGAGCACCGGCGTCTCTTCTCCACCAGTGCTGTGGCCAGAGGCCTGCAGACCGTCCGATCCCTCCTCGTCTGTTTCAGGCCTCCACAGTTTGTTGTGACGATGTTTGCTGCGGAAAAATGAGACAGAGAAAAAACATCAAGACATTAATTGCTGAATCAATCAAAAATGTTCACAACAGCAAAAAGAAGGATAGGATCCACACACAGTGAAGCTCTCATTCTAGTCTAGTTACACTTCCGTTCAAAAGTTTGGGGTCACCTATACAATTTGTTTGCGTTTTCCATTAAAAGTCACACTTTTATTCATCAAAAGAGTTGCAAAATGAATAGAAAATATAGTCAAGACATTGACAAGATTAGAAATAATGATATTTTGCGCTTTTGTCAAAGAACCAGCAAAACTGTTTTCAGCTGTGCTAACATAATTGCACAAGGGTTTTCAAGGGTTTTCTAATCATCCAATAGCCTTCTAACGCAATTAGCAAACACAATGTAGCATTAGAACACTGGAGAGATGGTTGCTGGAAATGGGCCTCTATACACCTATGTACATATTCCATTAAAAACCAGACGTTTGCAGCTAGAATAGTCGTTTACCACATTAACAATGTATAGAGTGTATTTCTGATTCATTTCATGTTATATTCATTGAAAAAAAAAGTAATTTTCCTTCAAAAATAAGGACATTTCTAAGTGACCCCAAACTTTTGAACGCTAGTGTAGCTAGAAATGGCAGACCTCAGTGAGTTTGACCGTCTTACCTGGCGTCCAGGATTCCCTCGTACTCCGCCAGTTGTCTCATGAAGCCAGTGTTGGGCTGAGCTATGCTCCGTTTCTGCTTGACAAAGTTGTAGGCCTTCTCCAGAGACCAGCCGTACTCCTTCATCGCGTAAGCAATCACTGTCGAGGCCGAGCGACTCACCCCCATCTTACAGTGCACCAGGCACTTGGAATTGTTCTTCCTTTTGTGCGGAAAGAAGTATGAATACATTTGATGACGCAGTTAATTGTTAGGAGTCATATTACGATTCTGACATACAGTCAGGTGCTTCTTTTTCTTTTTTTCTTTTTGACAAACATCTTTTTTTTTTTTTTTTTTACTTCAGGTTAGCATGGCTGGTCAGTTGCATAGCAACCACAGTGACTGCACCATTTCAGCTTTCTCACTGTTACTGGCAAAACTCGCAGGAGGAAAAATGTGTCATGTGTGGCGCTGGCCCCAGCACTGGTGAGAAAGCATGATGTGAGACATCAGTTCATCTGAAACGGCTTAAAAATAGGTCGTCGAAAAAGCCCCATCTTTTAAAGAGCAGCTCGAGCATGTTTTAATTAATTATTCGTTTCATAATCGATTAATCTGTCATTATTTTCTTGATTCATCGTTTGGTCCATAAAATGTCAGAAAATGTTAAAAAACGTTGATCAGTGTTTGGCAAACCTGGAAATGACGATGATCTCTAAAATCTTGTTTTTGTCCACAAACCAAAATGATTCAGTTTTAATGATTTCTTTGTTATGTGGAGCAAAGAAACAAAGAAAATATTCACATTTCAGAAGCTAAAACAATCAGAAATCTTGTTTTAATCATGAAAAAAGCTTCAAACGGATTAATAGTTGATGATTAATTAATATATGAATCATTTCAGCTCTGATATGTACGTACCTGGCTTTGACGATAAAGTTGTAGGTGTCGTTCCAGTGGGCCAGCAGGTCAGTAGCGTCCTCGTCGTACACGCGGACGTTGTGATATGAGAACATGCCCGGGAAGAAGTTATCAATCTCTCTGGTTACGTTCAGGATGTAGCCCACTCTGCAACAAAAACCAAAACAAATACAATAGATCAGTTTCTCTCTCTGTCCGCACAGAGTAAAAATCATGGGTTGTTTAATATGAATGCATGTCCAGATTCTGCTGTGTTTTCTGAACACTGGGCCGTATTATATTATTATATATATATAAATGTATATATTATATATTTTTATATATATTTTTTTATTAAAATCTATAAAATACAACAAAAGTAAAACAAAAATGTCCCGATCCCCTCCCTGTCACACCTGCATACAAACTAAGAGAGGCCTAACCGTGTTGGTAAAGTGTCAATATTGGTGAAGTAGGGTTGCCGAATTTTCAGAAAAATATCTTATTAATTTCTTAGATTATATGTGATCTTTTCAAGTGGGGATGCAGCGTTTCATTTCCCAAAAAATCAATCGAACTATCAGGAGATGAGAATCAGACTTCCAGGTCAGTGCACAAAGCTATTCCCAGAGACTTCTTCTGGAAGTTTGTCTCCAACTCAACACAGACACCAAATTTACACAAGACATACTTTGACTATAAAACACACGATACTGAATCAGGAAAACATGACATGCGTTTATCAGCTCACCCACAGTCACGTAGCTCTTCGAGGTTTGAAGCGTTCCACTCAGAGCCCTGTGTGGGTAAAAAAAAACAAAAAAAACACAGAAAACAAGGCAAATGTTACTGTATTTGATTGAAATGAACCACAGGAAAGTGGAAGAAAATAGTGTAAAAGTGTTGCAGAAACACTCACTAAGTACACATGGTCAAAGATGAGCGTGGCCTTATCCATCTGACCCAGGATCAGAAGCATCTCGTTGTCTATGAACTCCTTGTACTCTTTCAGGTTACAGCTCATGTGCTGCTCCAGCTCGTTACGGATCTGACGACAAGGATTTAGAAAGTTTCACCATGAGTCTCTCACACTGAGTTAAATACTCTCAAAAGTGAAAAAAGGTTGATTTGGCGCAGACCTCCTTGGACGTGATGTTCTCCAGGTCTTGGAACATCATGATGTTGCGTAACTTGGCTTTAATAAGGCACTCTGTTCTCTCTCGCTCTGTTGGCCTGCACAGAAAGTGTCAACATTGTCAGTGGCACCGTGTAGGTTAGGTGTCTGTGTTTCTACACCTGGAAACAAAGGGCTAGTGGCAAAAGGACGAGAGGTGGACGTACACAGAGTCTCAGTGCATCATTTCTAGAACTCCGTCCTTAAAAAACTTCACTGGCTCCAAAACCGTTTCCGCATCAAATTCAAAATCCTTCTTTTAACATTCCAGCTCCGCCAGATCTTTTCTCTACACCTTCCTGCATTCTCTGTTCTGTGGGACAGGTCTTCAGCCGTTCTGCCCCCCCCCCAACTCTGGAATGCACTCCCACATCACATCCGAACAATGAAGTCCCTGCCTACCTTAAAATCTCAGATCTCAACTCACTTTATTCAGTCTAACCCTACCCGAAATGACTATCCCCCCCACGATCACCTAAGCCATCTTTTTCTGTATTTTTGGTATTCATTTTTAAAAACTTTATCTACTGTGTTGAATTTATTGCATCTTAAAGTAGACATATTATACCCTATTTCTCCAAGTTTATCTAGTTCCCTGGTGTCCTAATGAACATGTCTGTGACATGCATTGGTCAAAATACCTTAAGGATGAAGCACCACAGCGGTTCAATCACCCTGCCAAAACAGCCCTGTTCAGAATGCTCACTTTTTAGTGCCTGTCTCTTTAAATGCAAATGAGACACGTAAATCCTCTGAGGCTGGATGTCTGTGTAGAACTCTGTGCTGCACTGTGCAGACAAGAATAGAACACTTCGCTGACTTCCGCTCTTCCAGATACTATTGCCCTCACCTGCACTCTCGCGTTTTTTAGGGACAAGCGGAATTCCAGGAATGTGTCATTGTGACGTAACAACGAGTGCGGAAGTCAACATCGCGTGTTTTACCTCCTGTACTTAGACTGAGGCGGACCACAAAAACATGACTGAGTCATCTTTTGTCACACTTTGCCAACTCATAGAGCCTCCAGAGTCCCAAATATAAGTATTACAATGATTAAAAAGTTGTTTTTTTCATAATATGTCTCCTTTAACTTTTGCCTGTTTGATTTATCTTTTTACAGAAGATGTGAAGTGACCTTGAGTGTTTGAAACTTACAAATAAAATCTACACACTAAAGAAATCAAAGTACGAGACTGTACCTAAAAAGGTACAAATGCTCTGTCGCTCCAGTTTATACCAGGACATAAAGGTACATTTTTGTCACTAGGGGTGCAGAAATGTTTACCTTTATAGGTACAAACAAGCAGGTACAAAAATGTACTAATTGTAAAGGTACAGTGCTTGTACCTTGTTAGGGTACCACTGGAGAGACAAAGCATTTGTACCTTTTTAGGTACAGTCTCGTACTTTGATTTCTTAGTGTGTATTGTTATTAGTATTTATTTAGTTCTTTGGATGAAATCAGCACAAAGCGTCTCACCGGTCGACAAAAATGCTGGGCGAGTCGGGCCGCGTCGTCTCCAGGTCGGTCATGGCGTTCCACTCGTTGATGAAGCTTTGCTCGGAGGTGATGCAGCTCTCGTAGAAGGCCATCCACGTGAGAGCGATGCCGCCCGGGAAATAGTTGAAGCGGCGCGACACCTCGCACGCTTTGTGTAGCACCTGCAGGGCAGACCTGTGGCCACACGCAGGAGGAAAGAAAAAGTTATGAGTTGTTGTGATGTGACAGAGGAAGTTTGATAAAATAGTGAGTCTGACCTATTTATGAATCATTCTGATAAGTGACCACTAGGTGGCATGTGGCTACAAGATACTGCAGTGAGAGTAGTTACACAGAGGGACACTATTAATACAACTTTATCAAATTTTAAACCACATTTTGATTTGATTTCATGGATTTTTGAAAATAAACAAAAATAAACATTTCATACTTTACATGTCATATACAGTATATTCTAAAATTTCTAGCTCCTTTAATCATGTGGATGGCTAACATAGTATTTTCCTATCTTGTCGTAGTTGTCTGCTTTATAACTTCGGTAACAAATGTTTATTACACAACTTATTAGCTAATTATATACTGACTACTATTGGACTATAGACCATAATATTAAAACTGGACATAGACTTCCAGTATGCTGGATGGGGCTAACTCATAAGAAAAAACAGCAACTGCTTACTAACATGCATATAAGTCGCATACTAGCCCTTTATTGGTAATCATTAAGCACATATTATATACAACACCTTATTCTACATGACCTTATTCTACCTCTATTACGACATAAATTAAGATTTTTCCTAAATAAGGTGTTAATACATGCTTAATATTTACTAATAAAGGGCTCTTGGAGAAGGTCTTTGGAGAAAAGAGCCTAATTCTCACTTGATTTGAAACACCATTAAACTTTTTTTTACCGAGGACTTACTTCATGGTCTCAATCACTCATTTCAGGCCTTCAGTAGCACAGGATTTAGAGGAAAAATAGATAAAGTACAACACCTCTTGGTGGTGTGTTTGACAGCTGGTATTGTCCAATAAATGCCTGTGACGTCTGCGAATTTCCTGTTGTAAAACCTCACAAATCTCCCTGAAAACCAGGTGAATATGAAGGATTTCCTCACCACATGGCCTGCACAGACACAGGCTTGAAGACATGTGACCGCCCCGATGTGTTCACGCTGAAACCTCTGGCGAAAAAAAGAAGGAGGAGGAAGAAATCTTAGTTTGAGAGTGGGTGAAGATGAAGCATGATGATGATGATGAGTGGATGTAAACACAGACTGGATGGGACCCAGTGGAACATTCCTCCAGTTCACACACACACACACAGAAAAAAAAGTGAACAGGTCAGCAAGAACTATTCTCACACAGCAGGGAACAAAAAGATATAATTCACATCTCTGCCACTAGAGGGAGCAGTAGGAAAACAACCTAAACAGCTTCAGACCAGCTCTGCAACTCATCACTGACGAAAAACCACATAATCGGTTTCTGATTCTCCCATGGATTCACTGAAAAGCATGATGTCATCAAACCACATTTTCCCTTTATGTTCTTTGGTTGTTTCATTGATTTCTATATCTTCTTCTCCTTCTCTTGTGAAACGCGTTGCATTTATTTGAAAGTGCTATATAAATAAAATAGCCAATTTCCATTTAAAATCCAGTCTGTGACCCATGAGCGGTTCTGCACTTTAATGAAAGGAAAAGGCCAAACTTACCCGTCTCCGTCTAAATGAATGTTGGTGTCACTCCACAGTGGCAGCACCATCCCGATTGAACAGTTTTTACTGCGGGGCCAGAAAAGATCACCAAATGTAGTGAAACATAAAAGTGTGCTGAATAAAAAGGCCGCACAGACTTTAACTACCTGTCCTTGTCTGTGAAGTCCATTCCCAGGACGATGTTCTCCTCTGTATCTTGATGACCACTGGTGTAGATGACGACCATGTAGCGCACGCGGTCTGACCAACCGCTCTCTAACCGTACAGCCTGTGGAACAACAGCAAGATACTGAATATACACCCACAAGGACTGTAATGACATATTAAAATATGGTCACGCTTTAGATGAGAGAACACATATTCACCATTAACTAGGTGCTTACTAACATGCATATAAGTTGCATACTAGCCATTTATTAGTAATCATCAAACATGTGTTAACACCTTACGTCGGTAAAATCTTAATTCATGATGTAATAGAGGTAGAATAAGGTAAGGTAGAATACGGTGTTAATACATGTTTAATATTTACTAATAAAGGGCTAGTATGCGACTTATATGCATGTTAGTAAGCACCTAGTTAATGGTGAATATGTGTTCTCTACTCTAAAGTGTTACCTAAAATACATATACAGTACATTTATGGAGTTGATGCCCTGTTTTGCAACTATAACAGTTAAATACTGAGTTACCCTAACCCTTTGAGTAGCATTGTCCAAAATGTCTCTGTATGCTGAAAGCAATAACTTAACCCTTCACTGGACATACACTACTGTTCAAAAGTTTGGGGTCACCTATAGAATTTTTCCATGTTTTCCATTAAAAGTCACACTTTTATTCATCAAAAGAGTTGCAAAAAGAATAGAAAATAAAGTCAAGACATTGGCAAGATTAGAAATAATGATTTTTATTCTAAATAATCATTTTGCCCTTTCGTCAAAGAACCAGCGAAACTGTTTTCAGCTGTGCTAACATCATTGCACAAGGGTTTTCTAATGATCCAATAGCCTTTTAACACAATGCACCATTAGAACACTGGAGATATGGTTGCTGGAAATGGGCCTCTATACACCTATGTACATATTCCATTAAAATACAGATGTTTGCAGCTAGAATAGTCATTTACCACATTAACAATGTAGTGCTTTTTCCTTAAAAAATAATTACATTTCTAAGTGACCCCAAACTTTTGAATGGTAGTGGAAGATCAAGAGCAAGTCCAAAGCCTGACTGAATCACCTTAATCCAATACTTAACAGATGTGGCCAAACACTATTGTTCTTATAGTGTATATTTACTTGTTAAACCTGCCTCTTAAGAAACAAATGTTTTTCCCCTTCACGATTTGAGGACGAAAAGTAACACCACAAACACACATTGCGTGAAACCTACGTCTCTTAATGTTGATGCATTTCAGCAGAACAAGAATAATAAGTATAACAGTACATTCTTAGAAATAAGGGTTCTTCTACAAGGGCTTAGGTTCTATCTGGAACCATGTGCTTCTGAAAAACCCTTTCCCGAAGAAAGGGTTTTTTCAAGGGTTCTTGGTAACATTAATGGTTCCAGTAAGAACCATTTTGATCCAGAGAACCATTTAAAACCCCTTTCCTGAATGAAGGATTTTAAAAGGGTTCCCGGTAGAACCTTTTTTTTATAAGGGTTCTCCTATGAGGACAGGCCGAATAACTTTATGGTTCTATAGCACTTTTATTTCTAAGAGAACATATGATGTGAGAGATGTAGAAGTATCGTACAAACCAGTTTAATGCGATCTTCAGACCGGAGGATCTTAAACATGACCTGCAGGTGCTGCGGTAAATCACCTGAATGTGAAGCATCAACAAGAACAAAATTAACAACAATGACAACAACAACAAGAGTGAGTATAAAACAGAAAGAGACACAGATCAACAAAGGAAATGCACTCCAACTAAAATGTCCATCAATAATCTGAACTATACGATTCTTGGCTTTCTAACAAAAACGAAAGGTCAGTCACAAACTGAGCGTTGATCCTTTCTTTTCCATTGGGGAAAAAAACCCCCCAACATTTTTGCAGATTACTCCTAATGGAAACAAATCTAAACCTCAGTCATAAACATAGTCCAATACAAACATAAAAATAAAACAAATCAGTGAGAATCTAAAGACTAAATGTTAGCGTTGGTTGTGGTTTGTGATAAAAATCAACATACAGGTTTTTAACATATTGTCCTTGTTTCATAGAGTCTCTTAAAGTGTCTTGTGTTCAGCTGTGGGATCACGTCAGGTCACACCCAGCTCACCCACAGTTGAGAATAAACAGACAAACCCACAGAGAGGAAAAGTCAGCGAACACAACGGCTTCTTTTGTCTGGAGCTCGTTTGTGTGAAGGAGAAAAAAAAGCCTCTTGTCTTAGTCTGTGCAGATTGTGTGTGTGTGTGTGTCGGTTCTTACCTGCATGTTTGTGGTGGGTTGGTGTCTTTGGCTCTTGTGTGCTGCCGCCCTGCTGGAGGAAGAGGGCAGCACCTTTGACCATGAAGAAGCTCTCACTGAGACTGAGAAAAGAAAGAGAAGTGGAAAATAAATCATGCTGCTTACATTTTTTTTTTCGATGAGAGTGGATTTTTAGGAGATGATCATTTATTTCCACATACGACGTACAGCATGATTTAAAGGTCCCGTGTGCGAGAATTAGTGACATCTAATGGTGGGACTGCAAATTGCAAGTAAAGGCGAACTCCTCCATGCTTTGCTTAACAGAGTATAAAGTATAGAGGCTTATTCTAAATATTTTATTTCAACTTGATTACACACTCATAGCCATTGGTCATATATTATATTTCTGCCAGTAAACCCGACTAAAAGTTACACACTGGACCTTTAAAAAAGCATGAGCAAGGAGGTCAAACAAATGTGACTGAAGCTGAAACAATTAATTTATTGTTAATCGATGACTAAATTAATCGTCAACTATTTTAATCATCGATTAATCGTTTTTTCATGATTAAAACAAGATTTCTGATTGTTTTAGCGTCTTAAATGTGAATATTTTCTTAGTTTCTTTGCTCCACATAACAAAGAAATCATTAAAACTGAATCAATTTGGTCTGTGGACAAAACAAGACATTAGAGAACGTCGTAATTTCCAGGTTTGACAAACACTGATGAACATTTTTTTTTTAACATTTTCTGACATTTTATGGACAATTCATCGATTAATCGAGAAAACAATCGTCAGATTAATCGATTACCAAGATAATCGTTAGTTGCAGCTCTATGTGTGACCCCACATTAAATCAGTGTTCCCCAATTTTTTTTAAAATGGGGACCCACTTTTATAAAGATGACATTGCAACCCAATTCACACGGGGACATGACATGTCTTCACATGGAAGGCAGGTGTTTAGTCTTCCCTGGTTCAGACAGGAGTCTCCTCTGCTGTCTCTTCACAGAATGATGCACAGTCTCATCTTCACAGATCTTGCTGACCATTGGTGGGTCAAACCTCCTCCATGTATCTACTCAACTCTACTTTGGACGCAGCACTCCTGGGTCATCATCGCTCTGTTTGCGATGGAGGAGATCTTCAGGAGATCTTCAGTTGTGGATGTCTTTTTCTCACCACACAGGACACAGCGTGCAGCTTTGTTCCACCACAGACTCTTTCCCCTCACAAAAGCCCGGAATGACTGAGTGGGTCCATCACAGGCGGCCTTTTGTTGTATAGCTCCTGTCCTATGTGGTGCCATTGTTTTGTTCCGAATGTACACACAAGGTCCACTTTCATGACTCGGTTTGATGTAGAATGGAACTTTTACAAAATAATACTACACCTGAGGAAAAAGTCTCTGTCCTAAACATGTAACATTTCATTCTGTTAGATTACATGTACACAAGTACACTGCCGTTCAAAAGTTTGGGGTCACTTATAAATGTCCTTATTTTTTAAGGAAAAACACTTTTTTTCAATGAATATAACATTAAATGAATCAGAAATCCACTCTATACATTGTTAATGTGGTAAACGACTATTCTAGCTGCAAACATCTGGTTTTTAATGGAATATGTACATAGGTGTATAGAGGCCCATTTCCAGTCATCTCTCCAGTGTTCTAATGGCACATTGTGTTAATCCCAAGGCTATTGGATGATTAGAAAACCCTTGAAAACCCTTGTGCAATTATATTAGCTGCTGAAAAAAGTTTTGCTGGTTCTTTGACAAAAGCAAAGTTTGAATTTTTTGAATAAAAATCATTTTTTCTAATCTTGTCAATGTCTTGACTGTATTTTCTATTCATTTTGCAACTCTTTTGATGAATAAAAGTGTGACTTTTAATCGAAAACACCCAAAAAATTGCATAGGTGACCCCAAACTTTTGAACTGTAATGTAAATCAGACCTCACATACTGTCCCCAAAGACGGACTATTAAAACATGGCCTGTATTTTTACTTTTGCTTATACACCCATCGACACAGCCGTCAGGAGCCACTCAGGGTAGCACAACCAGGATTCAAACCCTCCATCTACCAGTTAAGAGACATCTCACTCTACCACTCATCCACCGTCACCCCTACGTAAAAAAGTAATCTTCTCTTAAATGTGTCGTGGAAACTTACATGCGACAGATCTCCCTCCGAGTCAGAGCGGCTTCCTCCACAAAGTGAGGCAGCACAGTGAACATGGTTTTGTGTGACGGCCTCACCACCAGATGCATCTTGCTGGTCGTTCTGTGACTCACTGTCTGATCATAAAATCTCATTCTCCTCTAATTTAATCTTCTAAAACTACTACTAAAACTGGCTTCAGCTCTCCCTCCCTGAGCAGCAAAGTGCGGTGGTTGAACGTCTCTCACAGTCAGTCTTGGTCCATTCCTCTCCTCCCTCCCACAGCTCGGTCCTCGTCACCAGCTCGTGCTTCAGCAGCCGGGGTCTCTGCATCGCTTTCTTTTCTGCCACAATACCATCATTCACGTGACTCCTGCGAGGCGTTGGAAACACTACTTGGCGTCGGTGGCGGGGTTTGACGAGCAGAATCTGCAATCAGAATCTCTGAGTCCTCGTGTGAGTCAGTGAGTCAGACGAAGCATGACACGACTCTGTGAGCACAATGACACCGTCTGTGCTTCTGTGACATAAAACAAAGCTTTTGTGACTCAGCGAGAACTAGATGCTCATCTTCACTCGCTGATGAACAATAAGAGAGTATCTGTCGCATTAATCAACTAAGAAAATATCTAAATATGAGAGTTAAAAGTACATTGTGTTCACACGTGTACACAATATCTTCTTAAAGAACATTATGACAATAGTTTTGTCACTCCTTTCAGACGACATACTTGCTCCTTATGTAAATATCAATCTGGTAACAGCTTTAATACTTTAAAGTTGTTAAGACAGCTTGAAATGTGACACAACTTAATCAGAGTTTGAAGATTAAAGCTTGTTGCTGTTGAGATTTATCCTTAGGGAAGCAGTGTCAGATTTGATAATGTTTTCAACCGTAAAAGTTACATAAAAATGTACTGTTTTATTTTACAATTTGTATTTTAAAGCGGAACTAGACCGGAAGTTCCTATTATCACTGTTTTTTTTGGTGTGTATCTGCGTCATTACCTTGTTTATGAAGCCCTGACGGTTCGAAACAAACAGTTCAGCCATTGCTGAGAACGTTGTGTTTTATTGTAATCTCGGGGCTCAACGAGATCACTGAAAATCCCGTTATAGTTACGTAAGCAGCGGTTCTCCTGAACAACCGATCGTCCTGCTCCGGGCGGTAGTCCGGGCACATCCGGTTGCGTACATTGAACCGCAGAAGAAGAATAACGTCAGTTGTGGAGGTGTTTCACGAGCAACAGTGTCTTCTGACTCTGGTCTGACTCCGGTTTAAAGTCATAAAGGGACTGCGGCGGGGAGTCGTGACGAAGCTATTTTTAAACATTGTTAAAACAATGTTTTGATAATGAGTAGCAATGCATCCACCGCTCCAGAGAGGGAGCTGCGCTTCTGAGAGCTGACGTGATAGATTACGTCACTTCCAGATACCTGGCCAATCACAACACAGGTGGGAAGGCTCTACGCTGGCTGGCCAATCACAACACACTCTGTCTTCTCGGGCGAGATTTATGGCTGAAATAGCGCGACTGACAAGCGCTTCGAAAAGGACAGATCGGCTCATTTACATCAACTAGGAGGATTTTGACCATAAAAACAACTTAATATATGTAAATAGACCTCCATAACTCACATATATGTGCAACAGGACCACTCTATGTGACCTTTAATGGTCATCATTAATTATTGAGTGTAAATGTAAACTCAGCTAAGCCATACAGGAGTTAACAAATGAAAAAAAAAAATCTGCCTTTCTTTCCCATCTGGTATCAGATAACATAGTAAAATAAAGTAATATTTACAGGTATATAATATATAAAGGCACATAACACAGAGTTATAGACCAACCTTTTACAATTTTTTAATCCAATAAATGTACTGTTTTATAACAGTTTTGCAGATGTACTGTTTCTGTCGCTGGTTTCCTTACCACCTCAGCTAATGGGGACAGTGTGTGACTTCTATTATATCTTAAAATGTATGCGTCTGATCGTATGTAGAAAAAATACCAAAACACAGAGGGTTGATTTTCTATCCCAGTCTGTGTCCATGAAACTTCGTTAGAAAACCGAAGCTGCCAGATGTTTAAAATCTGATCGGGGCCGGACTTGAGGGCACACTATGGAGGACCGAAAATGACAAAACAATAAATAAATAAATAAATAAATAAATAAATAAATAAATAAATAAATAAATTAATTAATTAAAAATAAAAAGATATTTAAATACGTAAATAAATAAAAAAACCCAATATATTCTCACCATGAAAAGGGCTATTACTTTATTCTTACACATATTTATTTATTTGTCTATTTATTTATTTATATATGTATTTATAAATTTCTTATATATATATATATATATATATAATTATATATGTATTTTTGTTTTTATTTTTTATTGTTTTGTAATATTTGGTCCTCCATACACTAAGGGTCAGAGATGGACAGTGAAGGTCAAAGTAAAGCAAAGCAAAATACGTGACATAAAAAAAAAAATGGAGAGAGTTTACCTTTGATTTGTTTTCCGGTCATCGTCGCTTCCAAAATCCTGAAAAGACAAAGACAAAGGGAGTTTTAAAGAATAAGAAAACAATGGTGCGTTGTGTGTGAATAAATGTTCACAGAGAGGCTGAGAGAAAAAACAATAAATGAAATCCTGAATCTTTTCTTCATTCGTCAATGTCATATTTGTGCGTTCAGTCCTGTTGTTTAGTTTTGACCAGAGTCGACTGCTGCACTGTGCTGATTGAACTCTTACTTAACCATAATGATGTAAGATATGGTACAGTAGTGGCAATAGGTTTTGATGGAAGCCTGCCGGCGCCATCTGCTGGTCCCCTCTGGTCAGTATTGTGATCTCATTGGCTGTGATCAGCTGAATCATTAGGACATTAAAAAAAAACCCAAAGAAAAACATCACACAGTCACTTTTTCTTCTTCTTCTCTCTTGCTGACTCTTGCAGGACAGTGAGAAGAAAAATGTGTGATATTAAAAACTCAGGAATGTCCCTGAGTTTGCTCGGCTCAGTCAGCCTATACTTAAGTACATAATCCACTGTTTTGTGAAAAGAAACAGAAATGGAAGTCTGGTGTTATGATAAAACGTGGAATTGCTTTCTGCCAAATCAGTCTTACATCGACTGAACCAGATTCTTCCAGATAAAAACATACTATTTGTCAACTTCTCGAGGTGTTTTGTGTTCTTAATACGAGTTATTAGACAAAGTGTTGTCTTTCTATAATTTTTTAACCAGACTGACCATTCCCCTCTGCTGCTCACTGGACAATGTTCTCTTTCTCGTCCTCTGTAAACCTTTGGCTGTGCATGAAAATCCCACAACATCAGCACTTTCTGAAGTACTCATGTTCAAAGTCACTTAAATCTCTGTTCTGATGCTCGGTTTGAACGTCAGCAGGTCGTTTTGAACACTGAAACAACACAATGGGCTGAAGTTGACTGCTGTGAGTTAATTGTTCTACTTTTAATGACTCGAAACATTCAAAGAATGTGAACACAAACATTATCTTTTTATTTAGTATAGTAGATGATATTTTTGAGAGTGGCATTGCAACAGACCCTGTTGTCGCTTTTAAAACGCAGTTAAAAACGTATGTTTTTAATCAGGCTTTTTGTTGTTTTATTAATTTTTACTGTGTTTTCCTGTTTTCAGGTATTTTCCTTGTATCGCCCCGTGAAGCACTTTGTGATTCCATATCTGTGGAAGGTGCTGTATCAATAAAATGCACATATTAAAATAAAGCTTCTCATATCGAAAATAACCTCATGCCTTAATGCAGTGGCCTCAAAATCAAATGACCTGGGGGCCACTGAGCATCTAGGTTGATATCATCTTCACATTATATCACAATAACAATATTAGTGATGGTAGTTCATGGAATTTCAAAATAAAAGTGCTTGTTTTGATATTATAGTTGATATTATGTGGTGGGTCAAATGAGGGCCACATGTAGCTCACGCAGAGTTGCTTCTGTGGGATTCTCTGATATTTATATTAACAAGACGTTGAACATGTGTACATCACTGAGTTTGGAATTGAATAGTCCTGCACTATGAGGAACAAATGGACGATCACAGGGCCTAGAAGTTCATGAACATGGCTCTACACACTGTCCTGGGCCACCTGGTTTGAATCATTTTAACAACAAAGACCTGGATATATGAAGATCTGCACTGCTGCTCACAACCTGAACAACACCAGGCAGCACATGTTTGTTTGTGCAGCAGCAAAATGAGCACTTTGTTCTGACAGCTAAACCCAGCAGCAGCAATGCCCCCCCCCCCCACACACACATATACACACTCACCCACCCTCAAATCCTCCTCATCCTCCTGATGCAGGATTTTGTTTACAAATCCTCTGCTGCCACAAACAAGAAAACAAGTCTATGCTGTTGTTCAGTCAGTGCAACATTATACCAAGTTTTTACACCACACACACACACACGCACACACGCACGCACACCTCCGCAGGATGGATTTTCAAACACCACCACCACCACCACCCTCCAGACTCCTGGCTTCCACACAAAAGACCAAACCCGGCTTTGCCACTCACCTCCCCCGCGCTGCTGTTTGTCGTGCTGGCCG
Source organism: Microchirus variegatus (assembly GCF_963457635.1). Taxonomy (NCBI): domain Eukaryota; kingdom Metazoa; phylum Chordata; class Actinopteri; order Pleuronectiformes; family Soleidae; genus Microchirus; species Microchirus variegatus. Next base: position 11,622,731 of record NC_139817.1, read on the forward strand.
AGGACGCTGCACTGGGAGTGGGGGAGCGCTGCAGTGTCACCAGGGCCATGGTCGGAGGAGGAGGATGAGGATGAGGAGGAGGAGGAGGAGGAGGAAGAGGAGGAGGAGAGCTGCTGCTGCTGCTGTTGTGGTCGTGGAGAGCAGCAGGAGAGAAGGAGGAGGAAGAGGGCGGAGGATGCGAGAAGATGCGGCGCTGAGATTGTCTCTGTCACCGGGGAGAAATGCCTAGTCAGCCTCTCATCCAGCAGCAGCAGCACCACCACCACCACCTGACTCCGATTGCGCCCCGGCGCTGCTCCCTTTCACTCCCCGCTCCCGCGCGTCCTCCTCTGCGCTTCTAGAGTCCTCACGTGCGGGGAGGTCACGACGGATTCCCGGATTCGCTTGTGCCGAGAGAGAAGCAGCAGCTGCAGCGGCAACAGCGACGACACAGTCGGGGATTTCATCACAGACAAACAAAACATCGGCGCAGGTTGGAAGCGGGGCAGAAATGACATGCAGCTCCGGCGGCTGCCTGTGATTGGCTGGCCTAGTTCAGTGTGCGCTGTCATTGGGCCAATGTTGTCAAGGTGACTGTGCCAGACTAGGAACTCCCAAATACAAATATGTTGATGAAATGATATTCAAGTCGTTATGAAACACAGAGATGATGACAAACATCTGCCATTATTGAACAGAATAAAAATGTAATGTTGTAAGAAATGTTTTTATCTATCTATCTATCTATCTATCTATCTATCTATCTATCTATCTATCTATCTATCTATCTATCTATCTATCTATCTATCTATCTATCTATCTATCTATCTATCTATCTATCTATCTATCTATCTATCTATCTATCTATCTATCTATCTATTTTGATATCTACTTTACTCCAATTTAGATTTAAAAAAAGGTGAATTCAGTTTGTTAGTTGCCAAATAAATCTATCTATCCTTTTACACACAGTATATAGACTATTACATATTATGTGTATGTGTATGTAAACATTTTGGCAGATACATACATACATATGTATATATATATATATGTAAAATAAGTTCTTATTTTCATTCTTCTGGCTTTTGGTTCCTACCTGCCTGTGTGTTTATGGGGGGAATTTATTGAGCGTGACAAACACGTGTGGTAGAGAGAATAAAGGTCTTACGCTGTGTCTTATATGATAATTACTGTGACCCCATGACCTTAGAGAATGTTACCATCCAAAAACAACAGCAAAAGAATGGCACGTCTCTTTGTAAGAGGACAAAAGGTGTTGGGTTTCATATTTAATAAATAGTCCTATAAAAAGTAAAACTCATATATATATAAAAAATGGTCTTGTTTCAATATTGTAACATAAAGCAAAGTCTGGGAAGTGCATTTTACAAAATATCCCCCCTCTCCATTTGCCGTCATGTCTCAAATGGAAAAGAGGATAAACAAAGTATTCGTCCACTCTTTTTGTGGAAAAAAGTGGTTGAAGAGGAAACAGCAGCAGCCCATAGGAGGTGATCAATCAATCAATCAATCAATCAATCAATAAATAAAATAATCCGTCCTTTCGCCCCAGTGTCTGTTTCCGTTTCCTCCTTCAGTCTAAACGATTTTGCCGGTCTGTCGTGACTCCTCGCTGGTCGCGGCGGTCGCGTTACCTCTCGCCTCCTGGTCGCCGCTGGACTCCTGCAGGCCGCGGCCTAGCGTCTCGATGGGCAGCAACAAGGACGCGACCCCGGCGAGCACAGAGCAGCCACAGTACAGAGCGAGTGTCAGGTACACGGATGATCTGAGCATCACCTGAAACACAAACACAAGTCAAAACTTGTGCTGCAAATATTACAGGCTCACAATAACAATGTTACTATTATATATACATAACACATTTTTGTAACACTTTAGATTAGGGAACACATTAACTAGGTGTATATAAGTCGCATACTAGCCCTTTAACACCTTATGTAGGAAAATTCTTAAATTATGTTGTAATAGAGGTATAATAAGGTTATGTAGAATAACATATTAATACGTTCTTAAAGATTACTAATAAAGTGCTAGTATGCGACTTATATATGTTAGTAAGCACCTAGTTAATGGTGAATATGTGTTCCCTAATCTAAAGTGTTACCCACATTTTTATTAGATTATTAGACCACCACCCAAAGCCACAGCTGCCCTAAATGAACAGTAAATACAATTATTATTGTTATCCATACATTTTCAAATGTACTGTTTAAAAAAAATAAAATAAAAAAAAAAAATAAAAAAAAAATAGCACTTTATTATTTCTTGTCAAATTATAGTTATTAACTTGCATTCTTGAACATTAAAATGGGTCATTTTAAATTTGGTCATAAAAAGGTGAATTCAGTTTATTTGCCAAATAAGTAACAATAATTTGCACATTATATTGCAATTTATTTTATTATATTAAACTGACGAGGAAAAAATACATAAACACATTAACACATTTAATATTAAGAATTCATAATAATCTTGTTGCCGTCTGTTATTCTGACTATTTCATAAGGAAAAGGTCATTAGGAGACATTTGTCAAATATCTTGCTATGGTGATCAAAATATGAATCTTAATCACCATTATATGACCATTATACAAAAAAACTAACCCTAACCCTTATTTTGTCAGATATTGGACGTCGTACCTGTGCTATAAAGGGTGTGATTAAAGCGCCAATTCTGGCCATCGCACTGGCGATCCCCATCGCCAAAGCTCGGTTTTCTGTGGGAAACACCTGATAAAATAACAAGGGAGTGAGAAGATTTTATTTATTAGTTATTGAATCTAATGAAATCAGATTTATTGTCAGTCAATTTGATGTACAAACAACTGTAGTGTGGGTAAATTACACTTCCTGAACTAATAAAACACCTATGTAAAGTGGTAGTTGCATGATAAATATTCCAGATAAGTACTTCCATATACTCAAAAATAGAAAAGTCTATACCTCTGGTGTATACACAAAAACAACTTGGTATCCTCCAGCGATGAAGGCTCTGGCAATGAAGATGCAGATTGTAAGAGCCGTCCTATACGAGAACAAAAAGAAGCATTATATCATTTTATATTGTGTTCTTTCAGTATATGATGAAACGAGGCACACAGGAAATCACTTACCTTCCAATACAAGCACATAAGGGCAGGAGGAAGAGGGAAAACATAAAGAAACACAGAGTCATGCTCTTCTTCCTGCCGAGATACTCGATTGCAAAAATGATAATGAGGAGACCTGAAAAACATGGAAAGTATAGATATTTGCACTAGTACTTATTGGATTATTGGTTGAATTGTGCACTTAAATTAATACTTTTTTTGTTCATTTGTTCAATTCTATAAAATCTCACCTGGGAATTCAGCCAGCGTTGTCCATAAAAGGTCTTTGTAGTCGGCCGATGTCAAATATTTGCACTCCAGACTGCAGCTCGGCTCGATCTTGGCCCCCTGGGTCGCTGCGAGTTTGAAGAGGTTTGGTTTTAAACGTTTTGCTAAAAGTGTGAAAAGAATAAAAGCAGTTCCAGATCCAAACTTACCCCCACACGAATCTCCAGCTTGGAACATTTCAGTCGTCAACAGGATGACCCCATAGTAGCAGAAGGCATTTGCAAACCTGTGGATAATATTATAATAATAATACAGTTATTCTCACAGTGTAGTCATGGAGAAAGGAAGTTTAAAACTCTCCATTATGTAGAGACCATGGGCTCCACAGCCATAGAAAAACACTTTTATCTCAATCAAGTGATCAATAAACAAAGCACAAGGGGAAATATTCTACTTGGCCTTGTTGATTAATGCTTAAATAATTGAATCTGATCAAGTAGAAATTAGAAAATGTGTCACTTGAACTCACCATATAAACCACAGGAGAAGAGTGGTCCTGCAGTACTGAGGAGTGAAGAGATCTTTGATCTGTCCACGGTTTTTCTGAAACATTGCAAACAGGAGACGCACTTGTCAATACACACTGCTGTTCAAAAGTTTGAAATGTCCTTATTTTTGAATGAATATAACATTAATTGAATCAGAAATACACTCGATACATTGTTAATGTGGTAAACGACTATTTTAGCTGCAAACGTCTGGTTTTTAATGGAATATGTACATAGGTGTATAGGCCCATTTCCAGTGTTCTAATGGTACATTGTGTTTGCTAATCGCGTTATAAGGATATTGGATGATTAGAAAACCCTTGAAAACCCTTGTGCAATGATGTTAGCACAGCTGAAAACAGTTTTGCTGGTTCTTTGATAAAAGGGAAAAATTATTATTTTGAATAAAAAATCTTGTGAATGTCTTGACCATATTTTCTATTCATTTTGCAACTCTTTTGATGAATAAAAGTGTGACTTAATGGAAAAAAACAAGCAAATTGTATAGGTGACCCCAAACTTTTGAATGGTAGTAGCTCCAATAGAGTGGTCCTATATATATTATGTGAGTTATGGAGGTCTACTTACATACATTAACTTGTTTTTATGGATGTTTTTATGGACAGATACACACCAAAAAAACAGCGTTAATTGGTACTTCTGTTCTATGGGAGCTTTAAAAAAAAAAATCATTATATTATTATACTTTTCACGTCACCTGTTTACAGACGATCAGCTGCCCTCGAGGCAAGACCTTTCCGTTCTGTTTGGCGATGGATTTTAACGTCGCCACAGCCTTTTCTCTTCTCCCCATTAGCACGTCAAAGCGAGGACTCTCCGGCAGCCACTGTGCGACACAGAACGTTCAGCTCAGAGTTTCGACATCAAGCAGCTGCTTTTTCATTTTCGGAGTCACAGCGGTACACTTACAAAGCAAAAGCAGAGAAAGAGGAACATGGGTGTAGTGGACAAGCCGAGCAGCCACCTCCAGCCGAGAATGGGCATTATCCACAGAGCCAGGAGGACCTCGAACACGGCACCGATCGCCCAGAATGACTGAAACACACAAACAAACAAACATAAATGAGAGCTGGTAATTGAATAATCTATAATAAGTCATGCATTAATAGCATAAATAAAATCATCACAGTACCGCAATCAGCATGATGCAGGTACCTCTTGCCTTCGCTGGGAGAAACTCTGAGTAGAGAGTCACCCTGAAAAAAGACACCAGTTATTTCACATATGGTAACTTTTTAATACATGAAAAGAACATTGTTGAAAGAGTTCACATAGACACAACTCTCTCTCTCTCTGTGTTAGTACAGCGGTGATTTGATCTCTCGTTAGGCAACATTCCAGTCAGGCTTAAAAAGTTACGCACTGCAGCTTTAATAAATCAGGTCAATTCACATAGACGCGGCTCTCTCTGTGTGTTAGTACAGCCGTGATTAGGTCTCTTGTTGGGCAGCATTGTAATGTAACAAAGTACAAATACTTTGCACTTAAGGACAAAATTCCCATATCTGTACTTTACTATGTTATTTATATTTATAGCAACTTACTTTTAATCCACTACATTTCCTCTAAATATCTTTGTTACTCGTTACTATCTACTTTATATAGAGCGTTTCTAGTCTTGATAGCTATTCACCCATTCATAACCCATTCACACACTTCAACATATGGGTTAAGTGTCTTGCTCAAGGACACATATGGACCAGGAATTGAACCCACAACCTTCTTGTCTCACTCACTCACTTTTTTTTAATACTTTTATTTCCAAAACTTCAGTACATTCAGGAAATAACTTTTAATACCTAAGTACAGTAAATGTTATATACTTTAAGACTTTTACTGAAACAATATTTTAAATAGTGCTGAGCTTGTTAACACACATTAACACATGACACGTTTCCATGACGACTGACCGGAAAAAGATGCGTTTGACGTCATTTTTATGAGCCGCGGCCCCGGAGTCCAGGCACTGTTTACCAGTTAGGTCCGTTAGCTGCGTTAGCTCCTTTAGCGCGCCTACAGTCGAACTGTAGCAGTCTGTTTATTAAAAGAAAAGAGCAGCGCTACCAGCGTACCTGTGTACTGCGTATGTTTGCCTCTGTTTTTAAAGTTTAGTGTTACTTTAGAGACTCCTTTTAAAGGTGCATTATGTAATAAATCCAAAGCAACTTGCCATAAAATCCTCCTAATATGTCACGGAGACTCAGGAATAATGTTCATATAACAAACTGAACTCACCAACAACAACAGTACAGCCAAAACATTTGCATTAAAACATTTTTTTTTGCAGACTGCAAATCATGTTGGGAAAGCGAAACCTAAAAGACCTCTGTATGTTGAATTTGAATGTAGTAACCGTTTTTGCCCACATTCTTACATATGGCACCTTTAACAATAGCACCGCTAACCGATGTTAACCGCCGCTAACGCCATTAATGCCGCTAACGTGCCCAGCACTAATTATAAAAAAGTGACTTCAACTTCTACCAAAGTCTTTTTCTGGTAACTTTTATACAAGACCGAGATCAAAAAACGCAGCAACAAAAACGCCCAAATGTTACGCACTGCAGCTTTAATCGGCCAGTGATCATCATGTAAGAGAGCGAGAGAGAAGCGGTCGACTTACGCCTGTGGCGCTCCTCCGATGCCGACTCCTACGAGGCCCCGCAAGACCAGCAGCCAGCCGTACACTGGAGTGACGGCACTCAACAGGCCGTAGTACAGAGTCCAGCTCATACATATAAACAAACCCTGTTGTCAAAGTGTTAAATGTGAGAAGGTGTTCAAAATGTACACTCAGACTATATATAAATATACATATATATATTTGGTAACACTTTAGATTAGGGAACACATGCATATAAGTCGCATACTAGCCCTTTATTAGTAATCATTAAGCACATATTAACACCTTATTCTACATAAGATTTTTCCTACATAAGTTGTTAATAAATATGTTTTCCCTAATCTAAAGTTCTTGCCATATATATTTATATATGATAAACAAAGACTCACAATTTTCCTGCCATACTTGTCAGACAAATTCCCCCACGCAGATGAGCTGAGGCCCATCCCGACAAACACGACCTGAGGCAAAATGGAGAAACGGTGCATCTGAGTTTGAGCCCAAACAAACAAACAAAATAAATCAAATCCAACATACAGTACTGCAAAAAGAGACGTTACCGATGTGATAAGAGCCGTCTGATAGCTGGGCAGCCTCCACTCGCAGTGCAGCTCAGGCCCCAAGATGCTGAGGATCATCATCTCCATGGCGTCGGCTATCTGCACTCACAGAGAGAGAGAGAGAGAGAGAGAGAGACAGAGAGAGACATGGCGTTACATGGCGTTACATGACGGACGCAGAGTAACTCGCAGGACATGACCTTTCCTCCTCTGGAGTCTCACCCATGACAGTCCAGTGACGAAAGACAGCTTCCACTGGAATATTCCAAAACCAATGGCGTCCAGTGCAGCTTCCACAGTGAAGGTTTCTGAAAGACATGTGACAGTCGCTGTAATCGAAAGACGAAACACGAAAGAAGAATGAATGCAATTACAGGAAATACAGTATGTTACAATACTATATATATACTGTATAATATATCCTTTGTTTAGTAAACAAAGGATGACGGGTGCTGATAAGTGACTCCCACACAGTAGCGGTGGATTAGAGTGAGGGGCATCAGACGTCATCAATTGCTATTTAACAATTTTGATAATATTGACCTTAGTTGTGAGTGTGAGTCACTCTGTGTCAGCTGGGATTGGCACCAGCAGCGCTGCAGGATATGCGGAGGATAAAGTGGTTTAAGATGAATGAATGAATGAATGAAAAATAATTCTTAGTTGCAGCCCAGGTGGAAAGTAAAGCTCATTTGCTACTGATGAACATATACTGCTACGTCTACTCACTCCAACTACTACCTTTCACAGAAATATGATGCATTCATGTGCATTTTTCAAAACAAAAAGGTCATTAGCTATTCACCGTGAATGAATAGTGTATATTATATACTATTCAAGTAGATCCAGCAGTTACTACGAGTGCAAACAAACTGAAATGACTACATTTAAACAAACAAAAAACCTGTTAAGCCTTCGGCGTGACTGGCTCCATGGTCCGGTGCAGACCGTGTGATCCTCGGTGAGGTTATGGTGCAGATCTCGGTGTCTGTGGACTGCGACTCGTCGATGTGACCCGTCAGATCCACCTCCCCCCTAAAGGTCAGGAGGACACAGGCACAGAAACACGGCAAATGTCATCCGAGGAAGCACAATAACAACAATGCCTTTATGATGACAACACGGTGTCAGAGCACGACCAGCAGGACAGGTTATCTCCACCGAGGTAATAACAAACACTTCATCATATCATTGTTGGTTTGTTTTTTTTACCGTTGCTCTGGATTTGACCATCTCCTGTAAGTCACCGACGATGGACTGACAAAGTGATCCATCCCAGCTCCTTAGTGTTTCAACACAACACAACACAACAGCCGGCGTGCTGCTTCCTGACTGCAGGAGTGAAGGATTTTGGGATTGGTTACCTGTTCATCCAAGTCAAACAATGTAACCCACTAAACCTGCTTTTTTGGTTTCAGGTTTCTGCAAAGACATCCAATTAGAGAATAAAGTACCTCCAGGGAAGGGGAGGAGTCACACCGGTAAACAACACAGGTCACATTCACATCTGTAAGATTGTGTCTCTGTGTACATAGTCACTGTGTTTCTTAGTTAGGACTCTGACGTAACCAATGGGGAAGGAACTATAAAAGTAGTGTTTCCTGTGTGTTATTGATATGGGGACACACCTTTTTTCAAGAAACACAGACACACATAAGAAGTCACGATGAGTGTTCATTACAAAGTTAACGACCGTTTCGGCGACACCTCATTTTGAACAGGTAAACAAGGCCGTCCCAATGTCACTGCAGATAATAAAGGGCAGTCAAGGTCACTTTTTATAAAAAATCACATCTTATAAAAAAGAGAAGATAAATCAAACAGACAAAAGTTAAGCTAAATTAAATCAGACAAATGAAAAAGTTAGACGAAAAGTCAAGATAAAATAAAATAAACAAATTAAAAAGTTAAATTACAATTTATCATTTTGAGGATATAAAAAGGTTGTGATGTGTTGCCTGTGTGTCGGGCCGGATATTCTGTCTCGAGAGTCGTTAAACTGTTAAACAACACAGGTCGTTCACCCCCCAAAGGTTGAGACAAGAGAGAGTTCAACCATAACAGCAAACAAAAAAAAATAGGTCAAGATGCAAAGAAAATACACAGGCGAGCACTTAACATGAAATACAAAGAAAAAAAAAAAAAAAAAAAAATGCATTGAATCTTAACTGGACAGGAAACATATTGGCCTCCTTAAATAAATCCTTAAATACCCTTTCTCATGATTGGATTCACCTGTGTATGGAGGTCAAGGGTCACTGAGGTTACCAAACCAACATTGAGTTCCAATAATTAGTGCTAAATATATTGAAATCAATGAAATGACAACATTTATGCACATGCCTAATTCTGTTTAAATAATTATTGCACCCTCATAAATCATATAAACTTTATTTCACTTCTCAAATAGCACTGTGTTTGTCTCCTGTATGATATATTTAACTGGAATTTCTTATCCAAAAAACGAATGATTTATAAAGGAAAATCGTGAACATTTACAGTGGTGCCCACACTTTTACATACCACTGTATATACTTTACATAAGTGCAATATACATGTACAATATCTCATGTTCAATCCTTGTTTATACTATACATATCAAGCCCAGCCATATTGTATATATTCTGGTAACTGTGTATAATGTACATTCTATTTTAACTTTTTATTTTCGTATTATTAATATCTTTCTATATTGTACTTTCACACATGTGGAAATGCATGTTTATTATTCATTATCTTAACTGTCTTGGCTGCTGTGACGATGTAAAAATGTCCACACTGTTGGACAAATAAAGGACTCTCTTATTTTATCTTCTCGAACCCTGGGGCGTGTGCTGTCGGGGTTAAAATAAGGACTTTGCTTCATTATTTGAGGAGCAAATGATGGAGAAGTGAAGTGAGTGTGATATAGATCAGGAGGAGGACGAGGAGGAGGAGGAGGAGGACGGGCAGCCTCTCAGCAGCTGTTTGGCTGCAGGGCTGTTATAGCCTGTAGCTGTCAGCAGGCTGTGCCCTCACACTGTCGTTGGTGCAGATGAATCTGCTTTTTACTGTCTGGGGTCCGTTTCACAAAGCAGGTTCAACAAACTCTGAGTCTAACCCTGAACTCTGAGTTGATCTACTCTGAGAAAGGAAACTTCCGAGTTTTCGGTTTCAGAACAGCTGATTTGAGTTAGTTTGTTCAACTCGGAGTAGTTTCACCTCGAGTTAAGCGCGTGCACCACAAGTATAAAAAGACAGCATGAATGGAGCCCCGTTTCAACGAGTCACCATGACAACGGGGAAGCGGAGGGTGACGTTCTTCATCACACTGGAGTTGGAAATATTAATGGTTGAGTTTGAGCATGTTTTAGAAGGAAGTGTAACAGCAGCAAAAGAGAGGGAGACGGCGTCTGAGAGAACACTGCTGCTGATGAGGAAGTTTAAAGGGACAATGTGTAGTATTTATGGGTTTATATAACCCAAAATCCACTTTTTTATACATATTATGTGCTCCTGCATTGTCTAGTCGCTGTATAATAGTTTTTGTTTAATTTCATTTCATTTTCAGAGGAGTAGATCTTTGTTGTAAATTTCAGCCTCTCCTCTAGATGGCACTATAAACTACTTACTTCACCTTTAAATGTAGTCCTTTGCACAATCACAATAATATTACAGGGGGAAACTGCTTGAGTTGTTGACGATTAATTTATTCATTTAGGTGTAATCCCGCGGGGGAGAAGCGCACTTGGCAGCAGTTTAATATGAAACATAAAAACATTGTTCAAACAGGTAAAACCTCGGTATAATCTCATGGGATTAACCTCATTTTGATCATGTTTTACATAAAGTAAATATGAAGTGGCTGTTTGACTGTACAGTTATTTTATCACCAACATAATGCTGTTTTCACACATAACACGAATAGTTAATTCTCTGCACAGTAATGCTGTTCCTTCATCCACGGGATCACTGTCAAAAGGACATGGTTGTGAAAATAGTCTCCACCTAATATAACTTCTAATGTAGACGCAGAACAGACTTCAAAACTCTGCTGACTGAATGAATGAGGAAATCAAATACCGTGTGTGTCTGAAAGAGGGCGGAGACAGAGAGAAACTCAAGGTTTGCGGAGAAAAACCTGCTCCCGACCAGGTTAGTTTCATAGAGCATGTTACCATGGTAACTGACCGAGAGGTTAAGTTACCTCTCTCTGTGAAACAGGCTAGAGTTACTCCTCTTTCTCTGCTTTGACTTACCTCCCTTTGTGAAACGGAAAACTCAGAGTTTCCCCTCATTTCAGGGTTAACAGACTCAGAGTTTTCACTAAACCTGCTTTGTGAAACGGACCCCAGTAGTAGAATGTTAACCATGTGGGACGTTCAGAAACAGTGGTACAGTAACATAAGACGTACTCATATCCTTTTCTTACTTAAATGTACAGCAACAGTTTTGTTTTCCACAGTTAAAATGTATGTGGTGACAGTTTTCGGGAAACACTGATGCAGTAATGTATAAAAACAGTGTTTGAAAGATGACAAACAGTGGAAACAAGTTATCCTCGTTCCCCCGCCTTTGTTTAAATAAAGAACAACGGTAAAAAAATGTATTTTTGGGTAACACTTTAGATTAGGGAACACATATTCACCGTTAACTAGGTGCTTATATATAATATATAATCATACTAGCATCATTACTACACCTTATTATTAGCATTATTCTTCATAACCTTATTCTACCTCTATTATGACATGAATTAAGGTTTTTCCTATACATAAAGTGTTAATACATGCTTAATATTTACTAATAAAGGACTAGTATGCGACTTATATGCATGTTAGTGAGCACCTAGTTAATGTGTGTTCCCGAATCTAAAGAGTTACCATATTTTTTTAATAGCTTTGTTTCAATATAGTGTGCTTTTTAAAATGCATATCTGATAAAACAGTGTTTTCCTCTGAATTGTAGTAATTGTGTTTCAAGGCAGCAAAGATTATATTAAATCTTTGTTTAGCTGTCGGTGTCATTCAAACCTCTGTCTGCACATTTTTAAGTGAATAAGCGAATAAGGTCGACCTGATATTGAAAAAAAAAAAAAAAAAAAAAGAAGAAGTAGGACAGAGACAGAGAGCGAGGACATGCTGAGGCTGCTGCATTATGGGACAGTCATAAATACACATATATACAGTATATACTGTACAGTCTCTCGTCCTCATCCTCCGGTCACATCAGCTGCTGCTGGGAACACAGAACACAGAAGTCCAGCACAGCTTTACATCAACAACATGGACTCACAGGTGAGTTTTGACATGCACATTTTGACAATGACTTATTCTGACGAGGTTTGCGGTTTGTTGAAATCAGTAAAAAACGTTTGGCTTCAGCGAACGCTCTGAAACTAATACAGCTCACAGCTTGTGCTGGCCTTCTTCTGGTGATGTGTCCTTCTCCTGCAACATCAGTCTGTTTGCTCGCATGAATAAAGGATTAGTGGGAAGTTTAGTTGTTTTGGACTAATTGAGCCTGTGAATATTTATCTGGACAAGTATCGAGGACACTCGCTCTTCACTAACCTACTGCAGGAGGACACGTTATTTAACTGGCTCGGATCGCGTGTGTGTTGAGGCTCGGATGAGTGACTTTGTTGTTGAAGCAGTAGAAGAAGAAGAAGCTTTTTACAATAAAACCACTGCAAATCAATGAAGAACATAAAGGAGTATAATTCAAGTAGCATGATTGGCATTGACAGAAAATAACACCAGAAGTTACCAAGGACTGAAACTTGTCCAACGCCAAAGAAGGTTAATGTTATTAGTTAATGCTCGAATTCTTTCTCTTCTTGACTGTCATTGGTTTACAACAGCAAAAATGTCCAAAATGTCATTTTTAATAGGCTTTTATTTGGGATCGAGCAATAGTGTTTGCACAAAATTACAATTTATCTTAAACTGCATGAAATGGCACTGAAATCATTTTTATTTTGCAGAAATTGAAGCTAAAACAAGTAAATGTAAAAGCACTTTATTTATACAGCCCTTTACAACAATCCTTTCGTTGATCCAAAGTGCTTTACAACAATTAAATAAATAAAGAGGAAACAAATAAAAGTAATTAAAAACAGTAAAAACAATAAAATAGTGCAAAATAAAATAATCAGATAAAAGATAAAAAAGTGTATAAGTGTATAATCTTTTATTACTTTATCAGTTGTATGTATTGTTTTCATAACCACAAGACAAGCCTTTTATATTTATATGTCAGCTCTACAGAGGCTGTCATTTTGAACCACTTTGTTTTTTTTACAATAACTAAATATCTTTTGAGTTTTGATGCTAACTGAAGGCTGTAAGGGAAAAACATATTGTTCGGCCTTCTCTAAAGTTATCAGCTCCCATAGTCTTAAGCACAAGCCTAAACAACTCTGTACGGTGCCTGCTGCAACTATCTAATCACAGCACTGGCACCAGTCTACAGAATTTGTGTTTTCACTGAGCCTGACCGGACTGGGGCAGACGACTGACTACGCTACTGCGCAGTCCTCCCCAAGGTCAGCTCCATGTATCAGCAGAGAAAGCACCTTTAAATATCCTAACTCTGGGACTCACGGGCAGACTGACAGAGGATGCACAACTGTCAACATACTTGTTTATGTTTGGCATTGTCTCAGATTCTCCTCAGATCTGAGCTGCATCCAATAAAGCCTTCTTCAACTTAACTCATCTCTGACACCAGAAAACTCCATCCTCGGTCAACTCACTAAATAATCAAATCTCTGCAATAAAGTTCTCCAACACAGTTGCAAGGGAAAGTTGTGGTGAAGTGAGGGATAATTCAGCTGCAAGAAGCACATGTGGTTAAATTTGACACATTGCACCTTTAAAAATAGCTCATAGGATCAATGCAGCATGGAAGAGCATCGCTCACTCACATATTTACAGTCGTGCTTAGTGAAGTATTTACATGATATTGAGGCGTTTTATGTTTTGCTTTAGCTTTGATCACATCCTGTATTTAATTTACCAATTGCATGTTGTCTTGTTATTGGTTATTGGAGCCTGTAGAATAAAAGGTATAGATAAAAAAACAAACAACGAATGAATGCAAGAGGTTTGTATATTAAGTTCAGTGAGGACATACAGTATGTTAATTAGGGATGTGAATCTTTGGGTGGCTCTCGATTCAAATTCGATTCTGATTTTTAGGGTCACGATTCTCGATTCAAGGGATTCCATTCATACGTTTCTCGATTCAAAAATGTATACAATGCATAGTGTGTTAAGGCAAATTATGGAATCAAAACAATACAGTTTGTATAAGATCATGTGATCACAACGGCAAACTTTAGACAAAAGTTAACATTTATTCATTCAAAACAAATAAAATCTTACTTGCTGTACAAAAAAAATGACTTGCATAAATAAAAGCTGAGGCTAGCTGCCTTTTACAGTTACAAAAATAAACTGTACACAAATAACACAAACTGGTGTTTTGTGTGTTTTTTCAAAATAGAAACTTAAATTTTTTATTTTTTTTTAAATTGATTTTTGAAGTTTATGAATCAATTCAGAATCGTGGATGATTAGAATCACGATTCCTATGTGAATTGATTCACTTTGCAAACTGTTGTTTTTAAAGGTGCTATACAAATACAGGTATTATTATTATTATATATCTGTTATCAGACAATGTCCAGTAATATCATTTTCAGTCAGAATCAGAATCTCAGGATGGCGTTCCCCTTTATTTTTAAGATATAAATACGTTGTCCTAGTCAGCGTTTCATTCAAACTTCTTTGTTGATTCCAGTTGAATGCATTTCTTCAACCTGTAGGATATTATGGTTAATCCTTTTGTGTTTGGTTTCCAGTGTCTTATCCAGTTCTGTAGCTAAGATATAACATAGTATTGGTGCAACTGGATTTCCTGCGGTTGCCAGATTTGACAGTAATTTATGAACGATAATTGCCACACGTGTTTATAAGCCCGTATACTTGAGAGCCCAGATGACAGCACTCACACGGACACTCCAGGGGGTTCACTGTACTGTACTGTAATCCAATAACATGTGACCATTGTCTCCTGTAAGTGTGCAGCTGTGTGTGTTGTGTTGCGACGGAGCGGATTCTATACAGACAAAAAAAAAACCCTTCTCTATTTGCATAATGGATTACATTATGTTAATTCCTGTTTTTTCTTTCCAGCATCTTATGTCACCGTGTGCTCCAGTAACGTAAGATGCCCTTGTTTATCCCGACAGGAAGCACAATGTTAAAATTTAAACAGACGGAATTTGAGGGCGACATTACGCTGCTCACAGACCTATAGCTGTCACCGCTGCACCAAACAGAAAGAAATATGCAGAAAAGCAGCAACATGTGACTTTGATGGTACTATTAATGAAAATAGCATCATGTAGAGTAGATTAAAGTTTCATCAATTTATTTATTTTTTACTTTAAAACTGATATAATATTTGGTTTATTGTAACTGGGGGGGGGGGGATCAGTTCCACCACAATCTATACTTACTTTTTATTTGACATTTCCTGAAAAGATTCACGGTAATTACAGAGGCTTATTCGTGTGTAAGTCTGTAAGTCATTGTGTGATTGATGATCTGATCCCCGTGGCTCTAATGAGCAGTTAGTAATTAGTTTGAAACGCATCTGCCTAATCAAAGATCAGTAATCGAATACCTGCGCAGTAATTTTGTGGGGAGGAGGAGGAGGAGGAAGAGGAGGGGTCCCAGTGGAGATAGAGTTACCTCATCCTTGTATTACATACCTGCACACACACACACACACACACCAACACACACATCCTTCCGTAAACACACAGCGGAGCTGTCCAACACTCAGGTGGAGCGCTGAATGAAGGTTTGCTGCCTGGGCTCCATGAATGTTTAAGCAGCTCAGTGTTCTACAGAGACAGAAGGGACAGCAGTACCACCCTCATCATCATCTTCCTCCTCCTCGTCCTTTCCACCTGCTGTGTGTGTTTGAATCAGGGACTAATGCAAACCTGAGAGACACACCAGAGGACAGAGAGAAGACCTGGAGCGATGGCAGAACTTGTCGCTTACTGAAGCTGCAGTGAAAGGCCGTGTCTGTTTGAGCGGAGGCTTTAAACAGAAGACTCGAGTTTATAGGAGTTTGGGTTCGTCAGAGTCATCCTCACACAGGACTGAATCAACCATGACACACATGGCTTTGGAAGTGAAGGAGGTAATGACACGGATATGGCTTCATGTGAACATGATCTTGGTTACTGCTGTGTTCTTATATTCTCCAAGATACTATTTAAGATTGTGATCTGATTGTAGCAGCTTCCAATGCAAGCGGCTTTAAAAAAGCACCAATTTAATTCAAACAAGAGTGTTTTTTTATTCACTTCTATTGGATCTTTTCTTCTTCTTTTTTCTGATTTGGTTCAATCTAACCTCTCACCATGATCGACTGTGACCAAGGGAATACAAATATTGGCACCGAAATCACAGGCTGAGTTAGTAACTATACAGTATACTGGTGAACACGCTGACCCCGCTTATACATCGTGACTCAGTAAAGAGCAAAACCACGCAGAGCTCAAATGAAAAGTGGAAAAGAAACGCAACAAAAATGAAGGTTAATTCTGTAGTGAACTATATTTGACTTGGACTTGCTTTGGTTAGGTTTCACCCATCATCCAGGAGGAAGAGTTACTTCTAACAGAGGGCACTCTCGCCCTCTATCAGGGGTTCTTTTCCAAGACTACTGCTACGTAACTTATTCCTCTTTTGTAAGTCGCTTTGGATAAAAGTGTCTGCTAAATGCTTAAATGCAAATGTATATAAAACATCTTCAATCTGACTAAAGCAAGTCTAACCATTGAAACTACCGTTCAAAAGTTTGCGGTCGCCAATAGAATTTCTTTGTGTTTTCCATTAAAAGTCACACTTTTATTCATCAAAAGAGTTGCAAAATGAATAGAAAATATAGTCAAGACATTGTCAAGATTGGAAATAATGATTTTCATTCAAAATAATATTTTTTCCCTTTCGTCAAAGAACCAGCAAAACTGTTTTCAGCTGTACTAACATAATTGCACAATAGTTTTCAAGGGTTTTCTAATCATCCAATAGCCTTCTAACACAATTAGCAAACACAATGTACCATTAGAACACTAGAAATGGGCCTCTATACACCTATGTACATATTCCATTAAAAACCAGACGTTTGCAGGTAGAATAGTCGTTCACCACATTAACAATGTATAGAGTGTATTTCTGATTCATTTAATGTTATATTCATTGAAAAAAAAAGTGCTTTTCCTTCAAAAATAAGGACATTTCTAAGTGACCCCAAACATTTGAACAATAGTGTATAATAATTATATATATTAACATAATTTGGATAAACCTTAAGTAGATTTTATTTGATTCTTTACCGTTCAGCAAAGCAAACAGGGCGATGGTTTGTGTGGTATGGATCATGTCAAAACAGTTCAGTGTGAGACCGTAGCGACACAGGAGGTTCTATATTGGACCAAGAGCGATGGAGGCCTGTTGACGGTCAGGTTTCTCTGGACACCTGGAGCCCCCGAAATGTGTGTGTTGCCCCGGGCGATGTGTGGTGTCAGTCAATGGCCCACGAGGAGTGCTATCTCTTTCAAGAGCCTAACTGCCACTTTGTGGCTCCGTAACAGGATCCTGCACCATACTGGAGAGACGGGGACAATGGAGGGCCCGGTCTGCTGGTCAGATAGACTTTCCTGTTCTGATGTTGCCTGACATCAAAATTTGATGTTTTACTGTAGTTGTTTTAGTTGGTTTTTTTTTTATACCTTATACATATGACAGTGTTGTGTTGGTCTGGGGGGTAATGTTTCCCTTT
Source organism: Microchirus variegatus (assembly GCF_963457635.1). NCBI lineage: Eukaryota > Metazoa > Chordata > Actinopteri > Pleuronectiformes > Soleidae > Microchirus > Microchirus variegatus. The sequence goes on from NC_139817.1 coordinate 11,640,651, forward strand.
AACCCCTGAAGGTGTCTTTCTTCCACAGTTCATTCAAAAGACAAGGTGGGAAAAAAAGGGGAATTTGTGCTCTTTGCCTTTCACAATAATTGGCCGTGTGTGTTCAGCAGAGGTCACATTTCAGAAAATCTCTGCCTCGTGCTCTCAGCTAACAACACAGGACAAAGCCGAGCTGTACTTTACTTTAAGTTTTGCCACACGTCGTTTTCAGACTGAATCCTGTCACCGTAACGTCCCATGTCAACGATAAATCAACCTCATAAATCATGTTCAACCTCTGTGATGAAGTTAGAAACAGTTTTAGTCTTTGGTTTCTTCTACAAAGACAATTTTTCGAAAGACTCTCAGGATTCGAAACTCCTCCTCCTCCTCAGTCTTTGCATCATGATAAACTACATAATTTAGATTTTCTTCCTTTTGTGGACAGGCAGCACATTATTGATGGTTTCCCATTGAAGGAAGTGGGGAGGCTGTGATCTATCTGTGTTTCCTGTCATGCTACTGTCCTCCCCCTCCAATAAAATCCCTACATTTAGTTCAGAAACACTCCGGCTGACACACACACACACACAGGCACACACACATCAGGGACCTTCAGGACAGGTAACTTTTCACACTTTTTTTCCCATGTTGAACAGGTTAATTATGTGGTTTTTTCAGGACATTTCTGGCTCGGCTTTGTTTTGTCAGTTGTCAGTTGATAGTCGGTTACTCAGACTTGGTGACAGGTCGACAGCGATGAGAGTCAGACTACTGAAGCCTAATACCGGGCGCCTTTCAAAGCTCCGTAATTAAAGTGCGTGATGTCACATTTGCTGATTATTTCACCGCGCGCGTCTTCCGCCGGGAATTAAATAACAGAACAAAACCCTGTTCGTAGATTAATAATCACATTTGGATCATGCTTGATTAAGGTCATTTTGCATTTTATTTTGTTTGGGTCATTGTTGAAGCCCTTAGATTCGAATTGTCATCCACATGATGGAGTGTTTTGGTGTTTGTGTTGTTCCTGCTATGATCGTGACATATGGTTCTTTAGGGAGCACAGAGAAAGATTAGATAGTAACGGCTGAATTTAGATTTGTCGTGAGCATAAAGGATGTAGTGAAGGCCACAAAAAGCTCCGACTGGACGTCACTGATATTAGGACAGACAGGATGTTAGTCATTAATTCTATGGGAAATATACAGTATGTCCCATATCATGTGTGTGTGTGTGTGTGTGTGTGTGTGTGGTTGTGTTCTTGAGTGACAACTTCCACAGAACACAGATAACGTCTGACAAAAACTGATGGGACATGATGCAGCAGCCTACACTCTTAGAAATAAGGGTTCCAAAATGGTCCTTCTACAAGGGCTGAGGTTCTACCTGGAACCATTTGCTTCTGAAAAACCCTTTCCCGAAGAAAGGGTTTTTCAAGGGTTCTTGGTAACACTAATGGTTCCAGTAAGAACCATTTTGATCCAGACTCTTTAAAGCAACTTTCCTGAATAAAGGGTTTTATTAGGGTTCTTGGTGGAACCCCCCAAAAGGGTTCCAGGTGGGAAGGCTCTCATGAGGACAAACCTTATATGGTTTTTAAGAGTTTAGCAATAAAATAATACAATAATAACACTACTTTAACACTATTCCAGAGTGTATTTTAGTGTAAATTTAACACTGCATACATATGATTGTGTGTATATGATTTGTATTTGTATATTATGTGAATTCTGTAGGATCCATTCACCTTGAGGTTCACCTCAAGTGGTTTATCCTTGAAACAAAAACTCATCTGTCATTAAACACAATAGTTTTTCCTCGTGATGCCCAGTTTCCCTTAAAATGTCGCTGACGTGCTCCTGATTTGGCACAGAGCCTGGAGGTGCGCTGTAACCAGATCCTGAGGAACATGGAGGCCTCGCTGACAGCCCGGGACCGCGTGGGCATCCAGGATTTTGTTCTCTTGGACGCCTACACGAGTGAGAGTGCCTTCCTGGACAACCTGAGGAAGCGCTTCCACGAGAATCTCATTTACGTGAGTCTTTCCTTTAGCGCGTTCGATTTTGGCTGCACTATTCCGCCGTCTCCTGTGCTCTAATTAAGCTTTACGACCTCCACCTTTGACCCCCACAAGGTCCTCATGCTGCGTTGTCTTCTGCTAAATCTGGCACCTTGTGTTGCTGACACAGCAGCTCCTGTCCTTTCATTGTGCAGAGTAAGCACTATAAAGGTCACTCCTGTTTGGAAGGTGATCAGCCAAATTTATTGCTTTTGATAAGAGGAACAAACTTACTTATCAGTAGACTGATGCACACTCCTCGCGCACTGTTGAAGGACTTTTAATGTCACGTCATTTTTGAGGAAAAACAATGGCCTCCTTTATTCATTGTGCAAACGTTGCAGACCATGACTTCCTCTCCTTGTCTCGCTTTGCAGACCTACATTGGGACTCTCCTGGTGTCCGTCAATCCATACAAAGATTTAGACATCTACAGCAAGAAGCAAATGGATACCTACATGGGCGTTAACTTCTTTGAGCTGCCACCTCATATGTAAGATTTTGTTCTTCATGCCGATGAACACAAGACGAACACAAGCGTCTACGCCAACTCTTAATCATCACTGTCCTTTACAGTTATGCTCTGGCAGACAACGTCTTCCGCACGATGCTGTCCGAGTACAACAACCACTTCATCCTGATCTCAGGAGAAAGTGGGGCCGGCAAGACCGAGGCCTCCAAGAAGATCCTACAGTACTACGCCGTCAGCTGCCCGAGTACCAGAGTCCTGAACAATGTTCGAGACCGACTTCTTCTCTGCAATCCAGTGCTCGAGGTCAGTGAGCTGTGTTCATTTATTGATGTGATATTGTGTTTAAAAATCTGTGATTTTTTTTACGACACTTTTGTATCTTCCAGGCTTTTGGAAATGCCAAAACTCTGAAGAACGACAACTCGAGCCGCTTTGGAAAATATATGGACATCCAGTTTGATCACCAGGTGGAATAAAAATCAAATTTTTTTTTTTTTTTACATTTGTATTGCAAGTGTAAATGTAACACAGCAATGTAAAGATCTTAAGGTTAAAGATGACCTTCTTTCCTCAGGGCGGTGCGGTCGGCGGTCACATCCTAAGCTACCTGCTGGAGAAGTCCCGTGTGGTCCACCAAAATCACGGAGAGAGGAATTTTCACATCTTCTATCAGCTGGTGGAAGGAGGGGAGGAAGATCTGCTCCGCTGGCTCGGCCTACAGAGAAACTGCCAACACTACAGTTATCTGGTGCAGGTCAGCAGTCAAAGAAAACACGTGATTTGTCTGTTGATTCAGATCTCTAATTCTTCGTCTCCCACAGGGTGAATGTGCCAAAGTTAGCTCTATCAACGATAAAAGTGATTGGAGGACGGTGCGAAAAGCCCTGTCTGTCATAGAGTTCAGTGAGAGCGATATTGAGGTGAGGTAGTACAATATTCTTGAATAAATGATATAAAACCATGTGTGACAACTTTTGCTCGAGATGTGTAACCTAGTTTTCTCTTTGGCTGTAATACAGAACCTGTTTGGGATCATTGCTAGTGTGCTCCACCTGGGTAACGTCAAGTTTGAAGCAGATGCTCGAGGATACGCCACTCTCAACCACAACCAGGAAATGCACTGGGTGTCAAAGGTGAGAAATGATTAAAGCTGCAGTGAGTAACGTTTGGTGTTTTTTTTTTTTGAGAAATTTGTTTGAGGTAGGGAAGGAAACAAAATGCTGATGTCTGTGTCTCTTTGCTGTGCAGTTGCTGGGGATTCCTGCTGATGTTCTCCAACAGGGCTTAACCCACAAGAAGATTGAAGCCAAAACAGAGGAGGTGATTTTAGGCCTTGAGCTGTTAAATATGTTGATATATGTGTTTGCAACATTTATTTTACGTCATAACCTTTACTGCATTGGTTCTCAAAGTGCGGCCCGCGGGCCAATGGCGGCCCGTAGAAACATTTCTGGCGGCCCGCAATGAATTACAGTTGATAGTTTTAATCCAGGAGCTACTAAGCTTGTTAAATGTTTATTGGACATTACTGGATTCAGACCAATAAGTGTAAACAAAAATTCTGGGTATTTACCTGGTTTCTATATGGTGAATTTTAGTGTATTATTGGGTTATAAGCAGGCAGCTACAGCCCCCAATTACTAGCTATTTACCCAGTAAATATATGGTAACAGAAATGTGTTACTTGGTATTAACCTGTAATTAGAAGGTAAGAACAATGGCCAAAATACTGGGTAATTACCCAGTAAATTATAAAGCGTTATTATATTATATTATATAATAATAAAATAATATTAAATTACATTATGTTAACGCTTATATTACTTTACGCTAAACTGTAGAACTGAAATCTGGTCATTAAAATGATTACAAATGGGATTTCTTTCTGTTTTTTTTTTCTTTGGCGGCCCTCAGTCCAATGTTGGGTTCCTAAATTGTCCCTCAGGTATCAAAAACTTTGAGAACCCCCTGCTTTACTGTGATGTTTCAGGTGTTCAGTCCCTTCTCTGTGGACCATGCAGTATATGCCAGGGATGCCCTTGCCAAAGCCATCTATGGCCGCACTTTCACCTGGTTGGTCAACAAGATCAACGAATCTTTAGCTAACATGGTATGTCAAGAAAATGGATGAAATAAGATTCTACTAAGGCTGTGGCAAATAAGAAAACATGTTTTTTTTAAATCTAGGATCTCTCCAGAAAGACAGTGATTGGTTTGTTAGACATCTACGGGTTTGAGGTTTTCAGCGTGAACAGGTAAAAAAAAAACACACAACAGCAACAAATCTGACTATTCTTCAACATCAAATGTGTGAAATTAGAAATACTTTTTTTTTTTTTTTTTTACAATTCAGCTTCGAGCAGTTTTGCATCAACTATTGCAACGAGAAGCTGCAGCAGCTTTTCATCCAACTGACCCTCAAATCCGAGCAGGAGGAGTACGAGATGGAAGGAATTGAAGTAAAGACACAACTCCTCCCTGTATTTTCATCATATAAGTGACTTGCACTGCTACAAATGTTGATTTTTTTTTTCCCATGCACAGTGGGAACCAGTGCCATATTTCAACAATAAGATCATATGTGACCTCGTGGAAGAGAAATACAGAGGAATCATCTCACTGTTGGTAATGCTGTGACCGAGTTATGATTCTTTTGACAATATTGTAGCACATGGTTGACTTACTCATGGTTGTTCTGTCATTTAGGATGAGGAATGTTTACTTCCTGGAGAAGCGACAGATCTGACTTTCCTGGACAAGATGGAGGAAAAGATCGGTGGCCACCCTCATTTTGTCACGTGAGTGAAACACCCATGCTACACAGGAAATCGTAGATAGAAAAACATCTAAATATCTATATTATATGTTATCATCTCTAAATATCGTGATAACCAATAATGACTGAATCCCTTCCGTGTAGACATAAACTAGCCGACCAAAAGACGAGGAAAACGATGGACAGAGGAGATTTCCGACTGCTGCACTACGCTGGGGAAGTCACCTATTGTGTTGTTGGTGAGACATTAAAGGCACCATATGTAAGAATGTGGCCAAAAACGGTTACTACACTCAAATTCAAAAATACCGAGGTCTTTTAGGTTTCGTTTTCTCCGCCATTGTAGCTTAGACGTACTGTAACTGGCAACCCGTGGTTGCTCGGCAGCTGAGACTCTACTGACTGCAATGATTGGTAGGTGGCGCCACATGCCAAAACATGATTTCAAAACATAAACATGATTTGCAGTCTGCAAAATATTTTTTTTAATGCAAATATTTTGGCTCTACTGTTGTTGTTTGTGAATTCATTTTGTTATATGAACATTATTCCTGAGTCTCTGTGACATATTAGTTGCTTTAGATTTATTACATAATGCACCTTCAAATATTCTTTTAGAATTTCTTACTTCTTCAAATGCCTTACTTTCTTTATTGAAATACCATTAAATAAGTCAATGTAGAAGTGGTTATGGAGGATGCTTACAAATTGAATTTTCTGTTTGTAATGAGGTGGAATATTTGGAAAATGTTGTTATTTTAAAACATTCATAATCTTCGTCTTTCTTCCGAATACCGTCAGGATTCCTGGACAAAAACAATGATCTATTGTATCGAAATGGAAAAGAGGTAAACTCACTGAATTTGCATCCTTTGAAACCAAATGATACAGCATATTTGCTGGTGATTATACCTGAGAATGTACACACATTTATTTCAGTATATTAACATTTGTTTGACTCTTCTTCTTCATCAGGTCATGCGACAGTCCAAAAATGCTATCATCAAGCTCTGTTTTCCATCAACTGAGCCGGACAGCAAGAGGAGACCTGAGACTGTGAGAAGTGCTTCTGATCAAATTGTCCACTGGTCCACTGACTATAAAACAAAACTATTATTTCTCATATCTAACTCTTGTCTAATGTGCTCCTCAGGTGGTGACTCAGTTTAAGAGCAGCCTCGTGGGACTGACAGAGATCTTGATGTCCAAAGAGCCTTGGTACGTCCGCTGCATTAAACCCAACGAAGCCAAGCAGCCAGGTGAGGTCGATCATCATCGAGATGAACAAGTGTTCGACAACACACAAGTTAGTACGCGTGACCTGTTATGCTGTGTCTCCTGCAGGACGCTTTGATGACGTGTTGGTGAGACATCAGGTGAAGTACCTGGGGCTGATGGAGCACTTAAGGGTCAGGCGCGCTGGATTTGCTTACCGCCGCAAATATGAGATCTTCCTCCAGAGGTATCTTGTCTCGATCTCATCTCACTCTCGTCCTTTCTCTCTCCCCTTTCTGCCCCCCATCTCTCCTCTTGTCCCCCATTTTTCCTTTCACCCCAACCGGTCGAGCCAGATGGCTGCACATATTTGAGTCTGGTCCTGTCAGATATTTCTTCCTGTTAAAATGGAGTTTTAAAAAAAATGGAGCTCATTGTGTGAATTGTTGAGTTCCTCTGCTCTCGGTGATGTCTATGTACAGTGCCTTGAGATAATGGGCCAATTCCAATTCCTATCTTAATCCTCAATCTTAACCCTCAAGCTCAACCCTTAATCTTAACTGACCCTCAAAACCAAGTGTTGAGGGTTATTTTGTCACTTAGAAATGGGACACCCCTTAAATGCAGATACATCTTCAGACTGTAGGGGGCAGAATAATGCAAAAGCTGCGTCCAGTCTGTCAACTCCAAAAAAGAAGAAGAACACATTTACGTCACGATTATTTATTACGATCCATTTGTCAGTCAAGTTATTAGGTTGTCAGTTAGTTATAAGATGATACTCATACAAATACCACAACCACGGACATATTCAGCTGACAGTTACCACACACCACGGCTTATTGAAAAGTAAACCATAGCAAACGATCGATTGTCCGCACCGGCCGGCTGTTGACAAAAGATCGTAAAATAAATGTTACGCAACAATGACGTCAGTTATCCATAATATGGGCCTAGACTAAGATAATACAATGGTTTTCATAATTTTTATATCTCTATAAACAAAGAAAATACTTAATTTGTAGCGTACTCATTTCGCTGCTTTCGACGCCATCTTTGTTATGTGAAAACACACAATGCATTCCCAAGGGTGGTCTCGGAAAATCTCAATATTGAGGGCGATACAGCTCTTAAACTTGCCCCTCAACTTAATTTTTCTGAGAATCGGGACAGCACTTGCACTAACGGGAGCGTGCATTTTTGAGATTGAGGGTTAAGATTAAGGGCCAAGCAAGGAATTGGAATGTATGTTATGATTTGGCACTATACAAATAAAATTTAATTTAATTGAATTTAAATTCTCCTTATCTTTGGTGTGTCCTCATTTTTAATGTGTTGCATTTGTCCGTGCTCAGGTATAAGCCTCTGTGTCCCGACACCTGGCCCAACTGGAAAGGGACGGCAGCAGAAGGCGTGCACCGCCTCATCAAACACCTGGGCTACAAATCTAGCGAGTACAAGATGGGCAGGTAAGCGTAGACATGTTGAAGGTGGACACTGGTTCACAAGGAAGGAGATCAGATCTGACTGTACCACTGTCCTTCCCTGAAGGACAAAAATTTTCATCCGCCACCCGAGAACTCTGTTTGCCACAGAAGACGCCTTTCAGGAGTGCAAACACAAGCTGGGTAAGATGTAGTTCTGCGATCTACGCGTCGAAAACATCATATTTATGGAGAAAGTGTTTACTGTTGCAGCGACAAGGATTCAGGCCAAGTACAAGGGCTACAGAGTCAAAGGAGACTTCCAGAAACAGAAAGAAGCTGGTAAGAGGCGCACATGTCGTCATTCAGGCAGAAACATCTTTATTTTTTTTATTTAATCATATATATATTATAATGATATTTTCAGCCACTAAAATTGAGACTTGCTGGAGAGGACTCATGGCCAGAAAGGAGAGAGAAAAGAGATCGTGGGCTGTCAAGGTCATCAAGAAGTAAGTCTAATTTGAGGTTTGCTGAGATGAGAAGCAGTCAATGACCAAACAGTGACCACATTGTCACCTGCCTGTCGATTTATTCTAGGTTCATTAAAGGTTTCATGACCAGACATCATCCGGCGTGCGTTGACAACAGCGAGTACCTGGCGTACGTGAGGCAGAACTACCTGACGCGACTGAAGGAGAACCTTCCACAAACCGTTCTGCGGAAAGACTTCTGGCTCACACCTCCGCCTATAATGCAGGAGGTGAGTGTTTTTTTACAGACCGGTGAGGACAGTGTTAAAGTCAAACTAAGCAGCTTATGAACCATTTTTCATTTTTTGTCAAATGAAGGTGTCCCAGGTCTTGAAGCAGGTCTACATTCGCCACATGGTACGGAAGTACATTCGCGGCATCACTCCACAGAGGAAAGCACAGGTAGTCTATAATGTTCAGTCTATATTGAGGTAAATTATTCATGCAGAGTTTAGTATTTTTGCATGTATTTTATCTAAAGTTCACACTATATATTATGATTACTGCATATTATTATTATTTTTTTCTTCCTGTATGTAATCGCTCTTTAGGTTTTAATATTACACTCCTGTTTCCAGCTCATGTTAAAATTACAGGCAAGCTCCATGTTTAAAGGAAAGAAAGAAAACTATCCCTTCAGTGTGTGCAGACCGTTCATGGACACCAGGATAGGTACGACTGTACAGCTGTTTGTTTTATTTTTGCACTTTATTGCACTGGTATGATGCTGCAGTGCTTTACACTTCGGATTAGATTTGTAGTGTTTAGAAATACCTTTTCAGATTGTTATGGTGATTTATCTTCATCTTTTAAAGGCACAGACGACATCAACGTCAAAGTGCTTCAGCTGATAAGACACGAGCAAATTAAGGTAACACGCCTTTAACTTGTGCTGATCCGTACTGACATGATGTATCCTCTCTGACCGGGAGTGTTTCCGTGCCCACAGTACAGCGTGCCGGTGGTCAAGTACGACAGGAACGGCTTCAGACCTCGTCCTCGGCAGCTCGTCTTCACCCTGGAGGCCGCCTACCTCGCAGAAGAGGCCAAGGTCAAGCAGAGGATAGATTACACTTCTCTGAAAGGTAACACGGGAGGAGACGAATCAAGCGCCTCGTTCTCATAAAAATTACTTTGTTTTCTTTTTTTAAATACATGATTTATCTTTATAGGTGTGTCAGTGAGCAACCTGAGCGACAACTTCCTGATCCTTCACGTTACATGTGATGATGTCAAGAAAAAGGTACAGTCGGACTGGTGCTGATGGTAGACATTCATTATAATTCATTTAATGTATTATAAATGATGCACAATACACAACAAAACAGTATTATTGTGTATTATTCTGCACTATGCAACACCTGACTGACTGGAGACCTCTGTTCCTTCAGGGTGATCTGGTCCTGCAGTGTGATCACCTGTTTGAGGCCCTGACCAAACTGAGTGTTATTGCCAACAAGCAGAACTGCATCCACGTGGTCCAGGGCAGGTACAGGATTGATTTAAATTTTAAAGGTAGAAAATGGAAATGGTAAAAAAGACCATGTAAAAGAATTTTGTGTAATTTATGTGAAATTCTTTTTGTCCACCAGCAGCGTGCGATTTGACATCCAGCCGGGCAGAGAGGGCTTTGTGGACTTCAAGAGCGGTCAGGAGTCCACTGTCTACAGGGCAAAGAATGGCCATTTGATGGTGGTCAGTATACAGAGATTAAACAATGATATTTATTAGTGATGTTACAAACAAGTGACTGAGCTCCTTTTGCTTTAATTTTTTTTTAGGAATCAACAAGAACCAAGTCAAGATTGTGATGCACATAACACTGTTGCTCCTCTGAGTCTTGAATCAACAGCCATGATTGTTCTATAATCCTGCTCCATGGCTGTTTCATTTAACAGCTGAACGTATACTATACAATGAAGTACTGTAGATGTTGTTATTATCTCACATATACTGCCAATTCAGTAAAAGAGAAGCAAAAAGAGAACAAAACGTGCTGATAACAGAGCCTGACTAGAATAGAAATGACTCTGATTGTTTTTTTTTATTTGTATTATTTTAAAATGTCTTAAATTACCTCTTCATCCCTGACCCTCTTTTTGGAGCTCAAAATAAATAGATTATATCTCTGCAATTACAAGCTCTATGTGAATTATCTCAGTATAAAAATAAAGATAACACTTGTGAGATTCCATCACATCACTGTAGATGCTACTGTGTTAGGGTATGTAGATGGAACCCAGCATACATGAAGCCTAAAACAAATATTGCATTCTAAAGCAAATATCATCTTTGCAATATAGATATGCATTAGGAGCCTGAAAACTCAAGAATATTGTGCAACAACATGTGGACATTAGCTGTGCAAAGACTGATGCTGCTGAGGTGAAGAAGAGCAGAATTACTGCGGTTTTATTAAAGGGATGCCAAGGCATTCTCCAATTTGGCACAGTTTGGCACAGTTTGGCACCAGCAGTGCCATTTGAGATTTCTTCAGTACCAAATTATAAAACCTGTCCATCTTCTATCGCTTTATCCTCCACATGAGGGTGGCCAATATCAGCAGACATGGGGTGAAAGGTGGGGGACAGGTCACCAGACCATCACAGACCACATAGAGACAAACAACCATCCATTCTCACACACTCACACCTATGGTCAATTTAGACCCATTTCATTTCATTTTATTTACGTGTCACTATTTGCCTAAAAAATTATTACCCACATATCAATATATTACCCTATTCAAATAAAACTATACAAAAGGATTATGGTCAAGTCAAGTGGATTTTATTGTCAATAGACTCAAGCCTCTGTAACCAAATGCATTTCATTCCATTAGCGCGTCAAAAGGACGCAAATCGACGGACATTCGCCCTTCTCCAATCAGAACTATCTAATGGCGCTATGTAATGACCAATCACACCGGGAATAGTCCGCCCAAAGCATGCTGGGAGATGCAGTCCGTCATTCGAAACGGGTTTATTTCGGTGGATTTAAGTACTTTTGACAAACCGCAAAGGTAAGACAACACTTCTGGTTGTATTTCTTGAAAGCGAGTTGTTGTTTTGCTCTTATTTTGCGGCTGGACGAGTGAATCTTGGTTATAAAGTGATAAAAATGCTTCCACAGGACTTCTGTGGAGTCTCTGCTGTCCAGCTAAGCTAACATGTTTTTCTCCGGTGCTGCTAATCAATGTTTACACTGCGCATGTGTTGTCTACACCTGCTGGTTTGGCCGGCTGGTGTTTTCACTGTGTTTGGTGAACATACTAATGTTTTTTTATGAGCTTTGAGCCGAGTTTCAGACCTTTATGTGGGTATGCAGCATGTCTGTGTTCATAGAAGTTTTTTATTAAACTTTGTGACGTGTTTGTTGCTGCGTGATAAGATGCCACCAGCTCATATTCAAGGTCATCACATATCCCTAAACAGAAATGCACTTTTCAATTAAATGTATCTTTAGTGTTATTTAGATTATATAAGTAGTGAAACATCATATGTATATATATTACATACAGTTTACAGTATTTAGCCACAAATGTATCTGTGTATATAAAACCTCACACATGCTGAACCTGTACATTAAAACATGTTAAAACTGATTCTGAGTATGTAAATACCTGAACAATATTTGTTTATTGGGCGTTTAAAACAATATGACCAGCAGCATATAATGTATGTGACACTGTGCTGAGGATTTCAGAGGCTGCAGCTCCACCTACTGGCAATTATAAGCACAATATAAGTGGCCAGTGATGTGGCAAATACTGTATTTCCTCCATTAGAAGATGAAGGCAAATGATTCAGAAAGTATACAAATACTGCATCAGGATAATGAGTGTATGAATCTCCCGCTGTCACATAACAAAACAAAACAAACGTTCTAGTGTGTTCAATCTACGGCTGTGATGGGTGCAAAGACCTAAAACTATACAATCACTGAAGAAATGCATGGTTCACCACAGGAGAGCAGTCTTGTATAAAGTACATTAAAGGGATTCTTGAGTAAAAATATCAGAAAATACCAGAAAATCACTTTGGTTGGAATCGCCTTTTATAATGTTACTTAAGTAAAAGTCTTTAAGTATATGACATTTACTGTACTTAAGTATCAAAGGTAATTTTCTGATATAAAATGTAAAATTATCCCTTAACTATTGAGCAAGTTCACTACAAACACCTACAATAGTGCCATTTATTCTTTCCCAGCAGTCACACTTGGCCAAACCCAGCAGCTGTCATTACCGATAACCCCAGCTGTAACTCACCATTAGTCAACCAAAACAAACAAATAAAGTTCAAAATTATAGTCCCTTAATCATCGTGGCGTTCTAAAGTCCAGTCGCACATTAGGACTGGACCTAATGTTTGAACATGAGCTGGTGACCTTGGTCATGTGAAGACGTTTACAGTGCAGCTGAAACTGTTATCACACTGACTTCTGGCTGATGATTAACAGATGTTTGTAAATTGCTGTGGTAAAAAAGGGAGGAGGTTAATAAAAAATGTGAGTGCACTGTATCTGCCGGGGTGAGTGGAGCACAAACGTGGGCTGACAGAGTCATTTTCACTCGAAGAAATGGAAAGATTGACAGCAATTATATGTGTCCTTTTGATTTCTTGTATCTGCAGGATATCAGGTGAGTAAAATACAATAATAACTGTTTACTCACGAGCGAGGATCAACATGATTAATAAGGAACAAAAATGTTAAAGCAGCGCATGCCATGTATGTTGTTGCATGTATGTAAAGCCATTTTTATTTTATTCTGAAGTTTTATGTTTAGTGAATCTAGGCACAATTAAGTGTTACATGGGAGATAACAGAGAAAACATGTTGTTGAAGGCCAAAATCAAACATATAATATCCTGTCCTGCTGCAAAAAAGTGGTAGGTTTGAAATTAGAACTGAAACGGATGACGGTAAATGGTAGTGGTTTGTATTTATATAGCGCTTTTCTAGTCTTGATGACAACTCAAAGGTGCTTACACAACACTTTTGCCATTCACACTTTCATACCCACTCACATCACATCTGCATATAGACTAGAGCTAGCGCTAGAGCCGGGAATAAAATCCACAACCTTTTGAGTTGAAAGACTATGGAAGCCTATTGCTGCGGTGCTCAGTATTATGTTATAACGAGAAACTATCATGTTATTTCAAGATAAGATGTTTTCTTGTTATAACTAGAAACTGTCACGTTATTTGGAGATAAGATTTTTTTTCTCGTTATAACTAGAAACTATCACGTTATTTCGAGATAAGATTGTGTTCTCATTATAACGAGAAACTATCACGTTATTTTGAGATAACATTTTTTCTAGTTATAACGAGAAACTGTCACGTTATTTCGAGATAAGATTTTTTTCTCGTTATAACAAGAAACTATCACGTTATTTGGAGAAACTATTCCGTTATTTCGTGAAACTATTCCGTTATTTCGAGAAACTATCACGTTATTTTGAGAAACTATTACGTTATAACGTGAAACTATCACGTTATTGCGAGACACTATTACGTTATAACGAGAAACTATCACATTATTTCGAGATAAGCTTTTTTTATCGTTATAACAAGAAACTGTGTGATAAACCTCTCACAATATTCCAAATATAGTGAAGAATGTTAGGAACCTTTCATCAAAACATAGCGTACATCGTGTTCTTCTATCTCCCTGTAAGGACCTTCATACACCTCTACTGACAAAAAAAAAACCTGAACTAACCCTTTAAAATGTCCCTTTTTTATGGACAGGACAAACGTGTGAGAGAAACTGTGGAAAACAACTGAGCACATGTTCATGTCACCCAACATGTACGTCCCTGAAGACCTGCTGCACGGACTATAAGGAGTACTGTGTGGACATCTCTCCGTACTCTGGGTCCACTTTTGGAGGGACAGATATTCTTGTCCTCAATGCAACGTTCAATAATATGTCCCGTATTGTTTGCAGGTACTGTAAGACGTGGATAAACGTTATTCTTCAGGTCTATTTTTACAATTCAAGAAACACAATGATGAATTGATGCAGTTTAAATCGCTTTTATTTGTGTGTTTCAGTTAAAATGTTTTTTTCTTTTTTTTTAAATCATATGACAGGTTCAACATAAATACCGACACTGTGGGCTACGTGGATGAAAACAGCAGAGGCCACTGCATCTCCCCACTGCTCTATGAAACGGGATGGATTCCACTGCGCATCTCCTCAGACAATGGCACCACATTCAGCAGGAGTGGAGCCTGGCTCTCAGGTCTGCACATTTTTAATTTGAGCAGAATATACAGTATAAACGCATAACTGTTGAAACGCCATTCATGTATTTGTTGTATTCAAACGCTCTGCTTTCAGTTCATACCGGCAAGTTGGATTCACGGTTCAAGGCGACTCTGGTTAACGCCACAAAATGGCAGTACTACGGCACGCCTAATGTCGGAGGAGGCCTCCACATGAGATGGAATACGTCTTTGGTGCAAGCTGACAGGGTCAACGTAGAGCTGTGGGGATACAGCGAGACCGGTGAGAACAACTGCAACAAACTTTTTCATCCAATGTTTGCTGGGAAAACCACTGAATACGTCTCTCTGTAGGTGAACCCTATACAAACTCATGGCAGGGTCAGTGGCAGTATCTGTACTCACTTGGAAAGAATAGGACAAACAGTGGTTCCTTCAGCTTTGTGCCCAAACCATCAGAGAAGTTTTCAAGATGGGAGCTTGGTGCCGTCAGAGTCAGTGCCAGTGACAATTCTGACGGCATGTGGTATGTACAAGAGATAAAAGAGACAAAAAACTGAAAACAATTGGTACGGTAGATACACAATTGATATTTTGTCTCTGTGTTTAGGAATGTGCAGGCCGCGTGGACGGAGGATCACGCTCTGGCTTGGCACCTGGAGGACACTTTTCGGCAGAACTCTTCAATTTGGGCCAAGGACAAATGTTTAGCGTGGGACCGGCTGGAAGAGCAGCTGCCCAACTTCCTCAGTGAGATCATTGACTGTCCCTGCACTCTGGCTCAGGCCAGAGCAGACACTGGCCGCTTTCATGTAAGTGTGAAGAGAAATGGTTAAGTTTAACTGTCTCACAGCGGGAAGGTGCCGGAGACCTTTCTGTGTGGAGTTGTTCTCTCCCCGTGTCTGTGTAGGTTTCTTTCCGGGCTCTCCGGTTTCCAACCACCCTCAAAACATGTTGGACACATTAGGATAGGGCTCTGATCAACCCTCCATCTGATCTGGAAATTTCATTGTGTTATTTGTGTAAATTTCCTTTCCTTTCCAATCACTTCAGACAGCCTCAAAATGTGTGGGCTGAGATTATCATGATCATTTATGTATGTAAGTAATGACTTTATTAGTGTTATCTGTTGTTATTAGCCCCGGTTTACCAGTTCAAAGTCAAGAAATCTTTTATATAGTTTTGTTAGAGATCTAATTGTGTTTTCAATCCAACATATTTACTGGCTCAGCTGCAGTGGCAGGTGAACGATCTGTTTACTATTTATTCCTTGTCCAACTCTGAGATTACAGCAATCCCTCCATGGGAACTAAAACAAATACATTTATTATTCAACACAAAGGCAACCAGTACGGTCCAAGTCTTTTATAACCTACTGGAAGGGAAAAGTCCAGCTGCTCTCACTTCTCTGTTGACCTCCACACAGGATTATTATTCTCATGTCATATTCAAACAGGTGCAGCTTGTGTGTAAATATTTAGTGACAGCAAAATCTGTGTGTTAATAATTTGTGTGGTGCACGTTATTAACTGACTAATTATTTCCTCTTAGCAAACATTTACACGTGAGTTCATCAAGGCCACAGTTTACAAGCTGGTGAAGCCAGTTAGTGAAATTTACTGCTCATCGTGATTATCTCTCTGTCTCTCTTCAGACGGATTATGGCTGTGACATAGAGAAGGGGAGTGTTTGCACTTATCACCCTGGGTGCGTTCACTGTGTGAGGGCCATACAAGCCAGGTGAGTCCTTCACCAACACTGTGATCATATTTGTTCCCATTATATTCATATACTAATTCATATAAAACATGAATTTGTACAAATATGATATTATTATTTTTATGGCTTAAAAAAAACCCAGAAACACGTCATGTCATATTGTTGTTACAGTCATAAAAAGTATTTTTCTGATCTTATCTGTAACTATTATGATCTCACCTTGATAATAAGTTGTAGTAAATACTCTTTATACTCCTTCTACAACCTTGTTTTCAATTAGTCGAAGCTTTTGGCAATATTTGATTTGAACATAGTTGTCATTATGCCATTTTTATTTGTTTATTTATGTGTTTTTATTATTTTGTTTTCCTAAAGTTTTGAATCTGGTCATATCCTTTTAGTCAAATTTGATTGTTTTTTTGTTTTTTTTAACCAGTTTTGTTTCAGTAATTCCCGTTTGTAACTTTGTTTTATTTAACTTGCATTGTTTTAACTTCAGAGCACTTTATTGTCAAGAATAGTTTGACATAAATAAGTTATTGCATTTGACTCTGAGTAAATATTCACTTTGAATGATGTCACATAAAACAATAAATAGATTCAATGAGAACTCGTAATTGGAGCTAAAAAAAAAAAAAAACACAGTATCATAAAAGTGTAGTGAAGAGATTATTTTAATTTGTAGTTTGGATTTCCAGTACAACTACACTATGCTGCATCTAAAAACTGTAATATTATATTTTAATATAGCGTTGATTAATAATCATTTGTAATAAATATAACATCTTTGTTCTATGTTGAATTGTCTTAGAGATTTTCTTTTTTCCAATTTGATTGAATTCGTTTCTGGATTATGACTTAATCCAGTGTATCACATCTTACTTTTTCACACTTCACATTACTTTGTCATGGCAGTTCAGCCTCAAACATGCTAGGAATTCATGAATGCATCCTGTTTTTGCTCCAGCACAGTTTGCCTGACTGTGTTTTGTAATTGTCTCATCAGCCCTCAGTACGCAGCAGGACAACAGTGTTGTTACGACAGCACCGGAGCTCAGGTCCTGACTGCAGACTCCATGGGGGGGAGCACGCCAGACCGAGCGCACGACTGGGGCTCGCCTCCCTTCAAGAGACCCCCGAGAATCCCCGGACAGTCCCACTGGGTCTACGACGTCCTCAGCTTCTACTACTGCTGCCTGTGGTCGGACAACTGCCACTACTACTTCAAACACCGGCCGTCCAGCGACTGCAGACGTTACCAAGCACCCAGATCAGGTGGGAGAGTCAACCAATCACCTTTTAACCCTTTTAGATTTCAACAGATTCTGAAAGCTGAGAAGTTGCACGTCAAAGCCAATGCGTGGTTATTGCGGTAGTTTCACGCGCACCGTTGCAGGGAGCAGGCGAATCAGCGTATTTATCACCAGAGAGGAGAGAGTTGGAAAAACACCTGTACAAGATGTTCATGTACAACTACAGTGTTTTTTCATTATTTTAAATTGTTAATACACTATTTTATCACGCAGTAGATTGTAAATAACTGCCAGGAAAAATGGACAAAAGCACTTAACACAGGATAATTTTCTGGCCCTTTTAAGCAAAAACGGACAATTTGAAGATTATTTAAAAAAATTTATTCTTTAGTGTTTACTCTTGAGTCATAATAATCTGTGTTTGACATCAGCTGTGGTGTTTGGAGATCCACACTTCATCACGTTTGATGGCGTCAGCTACTCCTTCAATGGCAGAGGAGAGTACACGCTGGTGCATTCAGCAAAGAAAAGGCTGACAATCCAAGGAAGAACAGAACCCATGAATGGTGAGGGACTGACATGGTGATATTTAACTATACGATTATGTTTATGAATATGAAACATATGCGTGTATAGTTGCCTTTTCTTTATGTCATTCATCTGCTTCGTAGGCACCATAAAGGCAACACAGTTAACATCCGTGGCTATGAGAGAGGCGTCCTCGGACGTGATTGAGGTGCGGCTTGTCGCTGACCACACCGGTCTGGAGGTGCTGCAGAATAAAATGTCTCTCTCCTTCACTGAGCAGAGCTGGATGGACCTGTCTGGTGAGACTTTTCTTCTCCTGACAGACCATTTTTAACTTGTATAACTGCTATACACTACCATTCAAAAATGTGGGGTCACCTATACAATTTTTTCAGTGTTTTCTATTAAAAGTCACACTTTTATTCATCAAAAGAGTTGCAAAATGAATAGAAAATATATAGTCAAGACATTGACAAGATTAGAAATAATGATTTGTATTCAAAATAATAATTTTGCTTTCGTCAAAGAACCAGCAAAACTGTTTTCAGCTGTGCTAACATAATTGCACAAGGGTTTTCTAATCATCCAATAGCCTTCTAACGCGATTAGCAACACAATTTTAAACACAATATTATCTGCATTAGTAAAAATGTATTGTATGTATAGCCCAAACTTGGGCTAGCTTAGCTTAACCGAGCTTAAAACACACTATTATTTACAAATGCAATAATTAACTCAGAGTAGAACCTGGGGAACAAACTATTCCATTCTATCATCATCAGGGCTTCGAAAGGTGTTTTCATATAATGTTGTTACAAGTTGAACAGAATCTCTCTCTTCTAGGTGTGTTTGTCTTCTGTCCGACCCCAACAAACGTGACCGTCATGTTCCCCTCCGGAGCCGGCGTGGAAGTGCGACTGACACAGGGAACCATGGCGACCACTGTGCTCCTGCCGCTGGAGTTTAAAAACATCACGCTCGGACTGTTGGGCAAGATGAACGGCTACGCCGGGGACGACCTGGTCCTCAGCCACGGCCAGCTCGTGCAGAACCTCAACAATCCAGAGGAGTTATTCAGTTTTGGGGCGAGCTGTAAGAAACCAGTGAATACTTGGCCACAGTTCTTATGATGTCCTCGACTTAAATTAGGTTTATATATGTGTTGTGAAACAGTACAATTGCAGTTTTATTGTGTGAGATAGTAGAGTACAGCTATGTAGTTTTATTTGAGACTTCGACATCTACAAATTGGGACTTTGGTCATGTTTTAAAATTATATCTGAAGTCATAGTAGTGCATGTATAACATATTATTCACTCTTTACTTCATCACAATTTCTTTGCCATACTGCCTGATAGGGTTAGGGTTAGATACATTTATATTTACCTTCATTCCAACACTCTGTTAGTAATGGTGCATCTTTCTTTTTTGTCTTGCAGGGGCTGTGTACAACTCGTCGGCCTTGTTCACATATGATTCACAGTATCTTTTGGAAAAATATAACTATGTTCCAAGACACGACCACACTTTTATTCCAGTGTTCTCTGTCCCCGAGAATCCGAGCGATCCGTTAAATGAACAGGCATCTGAGATATGCTCAGGAGAGGGCTCCAAGTTCTGTAGGTAAGTCTCCTTTTACTATTGAGATGATTTGAGTCAAAGGGTGAGGTGAGGTGATGTGTGAAAGAGAAACAGACACAAACCAGGCATTAAGTTGCTTAAAAAGAACAGTTGAAAGGAATTATATTTAAATATGTTTAAATAATGTTAATTAAAAGAAGTGAGGTCTGGACCACAAACTCTTTTTGTCTATGTTTAAATTCTGACAGAACTTGCATAAAACAAATGAAAAACAGATGTTGACCCTTAGAACACGGAGCATTTAGGCTGTTCCTTCCCCCATTATGTTAAAACATACAGTACATACAGAGGCTATAAGAATATAGTGTCTTATAACCTTTTTTTCAGCACTACTTGGGAAAATAAAAATATCTAATCTTATTATCTTATAGATAGTGTTATTTTGTCACTTCTGCACAATTGTCACTACTTTATATCACTACCAAAAAGTGTGATATAAAATCAATCCTAACTTTGTCTCAACACATAAGAACGCTTTTTTTTTTTTTTTTTTTTAAAAGCTTGACTATGTGACCTATAAACCTTATATGTCCATATAAGGCGTTGTGTATTATTCCCACTGCAATTTACACAGCTACATGCCACGTGCGCATTAAGGGTTAACTCACATTCCAATGTCTATTATCGGTAAAACAGCAGCTTAATCTTGACCGTTTTCCTTGGTTGTACAGGTATGATATCTTGGTTGGTCGGAGTCCAAGAATGGGAAATGCTACGAGGGCGTCCTTCCAAAGTCACGTGTCTCTTGTGGATAATCTAAAGCGAGGTACAAGACAGAGAAACTCTCTTTGAAAGTGTCCACTGTTGATTTAAATATGCATGGTGTTTTCTCACTTACTGTCACACATTGCTCTGCAGTGACCTCCTGTGGCTGGCTTTCACCTCCGGGAAACGGGAAGAAGGAGGGTACCTTATATTTACAAGGAGCTAAGGTCCGACTGTCCTGCAATGACGGTTACGTGCTGAAAGGATCGGCAGAGCGTGTCTGCCAGGAGAACGGACTGTGGTCTGGAGAGATGACGTCCTGCGCTGCTCCAAGTATGCATACATTATTAAAGCAGTCTTATCCAGATCTTTATGATCTTATCCTCACAAATGGTGGACGTACACTACCGTTCAAAAGTTTGGGGTCACCGAT
The DNA here is from genome assembly GCF_963457635.1 of Microchirus variegatus. Classification (NCBI taxonomy): domain Eukaryota; kingdom Metazoa; phylum Chordata; class Actinopteri; order Pleuronectiformes; family Soleidae; genus Microchirus; species Microchirus variegatus. The sequence continues at coordinate 11,661,630 of NC_139817.1, forward strand.
ACAAAATGAATAGAAAATATAGTCAAGACATTGACAAGATTAGAAATAACGATTTTTATTCAAAATAATAACTTTGCTTTCGTCAAAGAACCAGCAAAACTGTTTTCAGCTGTGCTAACATAATTGCACAAGGGTTTTCAAGGGTTTTCTAATCATCCAATAGCCTTCTAACGCGATTAGCAAACACAATGTACCATTACAACACTGGAGAGATGGTTGCTGGAAATGAGCCTCTATACACCTATGTACATATACATTATTAAACAACAGACGTTTGCAGCTAGAATAGTTGTTGTGTATTTCTGATTCATTTAATGTTATATTCATTGAAAAACAAGTGTATTTCCTTCAAAAATAAGGACATTTCTAAGTGACCCCAAACTTTTGAACGGTAGTGTACACTCTTAAGATCTCCATTGTTTCCTCTATCAAATACTGATAGTTTTTTTAAGTTTTGATTCAAATTAGCTGCTGACCTTACAGGTATTTTTCCCTGTGGGCAGCATCAATATTCATCAATACCAAATTTAAAGTCATAACCTATCATCATCTAGTGAAACAATCACGTGACTACAACAGTAAGTCTGTCTTTGTCCATTTTCAGTCAACGTCGCAGGGATTGTGGCGGGTTCAGTTGTTGGAGCGGCAGCACTGATTGTCATTATAACATCAATCGTATTGTTCTCCAGGAAACACAAAAGGTCCGGTAAAGTATAATAAAATCTGTTGTTAATTTGAGAATATGAAAAGGAAATGAAAGTGAATGTTTTTTTTTTTGTTTTTTTTCAGAAAAGCTGCAAATGAAATTGTGACGAGTGACCACTTCTAATCATCGTTTTCCTCTCATACTAAACTAAAACTGTTAGTATGTTAGCGGTAAAATTAAAATAAATGGAGACAACTTGTTCATCAGTACATATATCGCAAATTTGAGAAAGAATGACAGAAAACGTTTTTGTTGTAACTTTATCCTTGTGTTGCCCTTTTAATGTAAAGTTAGTACTTTGTTGATTTATGTTTGTGGTTTCACCTTCACAGAAGTGGGTCACATTTTATTTAAAAAGCTTAAGTCCATCCTGCCAAACACTCCATTATTATCTATTTGAGCTACTAAAGAAAACGTTTTTTTTTGTATTTGCAGAAAACGGAAATAAAAACTATAAAACAAACTAAACTTTACAGTATGTGTGAGTGTGAGAGAGAGTGCATTGTTTCTGTAATTGTTTTACATTTACACTCCAGTGTTCTAATGTGTACATTGTGTTTGCTAATGGCGTTAGAAGGCTATTGGATGATTAGAAAACCCTTGTGCAATTATGTTAGCAGTTTTGCTGGTTCTTTGACGAAAGGGCAAAATTATTATTATTGAAAAAAAAATCATTATTTCTAATGTCTTGAATATATTTTTCAACTCTTTTAATGAATAAAAGTGTGACTTGAACGTGACCCCAAACCTTTGAACGGTAGTGTAAACAAATTAAAACTCATACTTTATTTCAATAATGAAAGTGAATTGTTTAATTCACCATAGGGTTAGGGGTATTCTATTATTACATTGCAGTATCCTCATGTACTCAATCCAAACACCGTAAATCTAATCTGCATTTCTCAGCGTTTACTTGGTTAATACCTTTGACCTAATGTTTTGGATGAAAGCTGACGGAAAGGTCACAGATATCGCCTCGTTATTAAATATCATTCCCCTCGGACGGCAAACAGCCCGCTGATTTATCCCTTGTTTCATTATTTGTACAACATACCGCTCATGAGGACGATCCACGTGTAAAATTCCTCACCACCTCTTGATCGCGTCAGACTCAGCCCAGTAAACACATTTCTTTTTATTATAGTATACTTTATACAGAGAGAGCTGTTTGACCTATACGTGCCTGTGTTTGTTTGTCGCTGCATTCCTTTTATTTTTTTTCCCCTTCAGCCTTGAGCTTAAGAAACTAACGGTGTTGTTTATCTGTGGATGTTTGTGCTGTTGCCTCACATCACACCAGGCTGTGACTCCTATGGACAAAGAGCACCAGTATGTGACGAGACTGCAGAGGCCACGGCTGAATAAACTCCTCCGCAGTCACTCACCAACAACTTGCCACAGACACTCCAGAGATATAAATACAAATAATTGGCATTATCCAGTCCAGGTTCCAGGGCAACAGAGGACTGACACCTCAACCGATGAGGACATACCAAGATTCATACCTCATCGCTTAGGTCACACTCGCTGTTAGATAAGTGTTAAAGTGAGTCAAAGGGGTATAAATGCCAAATCAGCCTTTCCCCACAAACTGCTGCTCACTCTCTGTTTGCATTTGAGGATAAATTTACAGCTCCTCTGTTGTTTGGTGACCAGGATCGTCAAGCCAGGGTGGAGCTACAAGCTTTTCACTTTCCCTCTCCTTGATTCTCAGCTTATTTTCCAAGACATGGGCGATCAAAATAAAATATTACCCCGTCCTATTTTCCGCCGAGATGCCTCCTGGGAGCCTTTCCCGAACTGGACGCAGCCGAGCCGCATCTTTTCTCAGGATTTTGGCCTTCCTCCTTTCCTGGAGCCAGGCGACGTGGACTGGATTACCTGGGCAAAGAAGAGACTGGGGAATTTCTCGTGGCCTGCGTACACACAAACGTCGCACCTGACTCCCTTCAGCGGCGAGCAGGATGGAAAGGGCCTGCGACAGCTGACGGGCGGAGTGTCTGAGATCAGAACGGGACAGGACAGCTGGAAGATCAACCTGGACGTCAATAACTTTTCCCCTGAGGAGATTACAATCACGACCAAGGAGGGATACCTGCAGATATCAGGTGCTGCTGAGCCTCTGAAGATGATACTTGAGTAAAAGTACCAGAAAATGACTTTGGTAGATGTTGAAGTCACTTTTTTTTATGATATCACTTAAGTAAAAGTCTTAAAGTATATGACATACGCTGTATTTAAGTATCAAAAGTTATCTTCTGATGTAGATATAGTTAGGGTTTGAGCCATGGTGGCTCAGTGGTAGGGTGTTGTCTTTCAACTGGAGGGTCGTGGGTTTAATTCCTGGCTCTGCTCGTCCATATGTGTCCTTGAGCAAGACACTTGACGCCATGTTGAAGCGTGTGAATGAGTGAATGTCAAAACTGTAGCAAGACTAGCATCAAGACTAGAAAAGCTCTATATAAATACAGACCATTACCAACTCTTCTGATTTTATTTGGTAGTAACGAGTAACAAAGATAGTTCAATGAAATGTAGTGGAGTAAAAGTAAAAGTTGCTAGAAATATAAATAACAAAGTAAAGTTGCAATTACAACTGTTACTGTTAAAGATGATTGCAAGTTTGTAAATGTGCCGTTTTTGTTCCTATTTCTGTCAGGAAATCACGAGGAAAGGCAAGATCAGCATGGAATGGTCTCAAGATGCTTCAACCGGAAATACAAGTAGGTTAATAAAAAATGTCATTTCCAACACCATTTGTTTTTGAGGGAAACAAATGTGCAACATTTACAAAAGCCAGTAACACGTGATGATAAGTTGAGCCACGCTTTATCACTGGCCTGTCAAAAAGAGAATTATAGACCCAGTTTGCTCACCTATGTACAATATGTGTAATCGGCTGCTGATAAAACTCCCGTGTATTCAAGGTTGCCGCAGGGCGTGGACTTGCAGCACATCAGCTCGTCGTTGTCCAGTGATGGAGTTCTGTCCGTGGAGGCTCCTGTGCCCGGGACGCACGTCATCGACCCGGCCAACGAGCTGGTCATACCTGTGCAGACCAAACAGACGCAGCAGGAGGGTGACAAGTGAGACAAGTGAGCAGAACCTGACACTAAACTCACATATATGCAGTTGTGTGTGGAACAAACTGACATTTAAAAAAAAAAAAAAAAAAAAAGAATAATAACAAAAGGTTGTTGCAGCTTATTAAATGTCATGAGATACTGCAGTAACGTTAAAGGCAAACTCAATCAGTTGTGTAGTTGGATAGAAACATGTATGTGTTTTATTTTTGTTTGTACCGTTCAACAGTTTGGGGTCACTTAGAAATGTCCTTATTTTTGAAGGAAAAGCACTTTTTTTCAATGAATATCACATTAAATGAATCAGAAATACACTCTATACATTGTTAATGTGGTAAACGACTATTCTAGCTGCAAACGTCTGGTTTTTAATGGAATATGTACATAGGTGTATAGAGGCCCATTTCCAGTGTTCTAATGGTACATTGTGTTTGCTAATCGTGTTAGAAGGCTATTGATGATTAGAAAACCCTTGAAAACCCTTGTGCAATGATGTTAGCACAGCTGAAAACAGTTTTGCTGGTTCTTTGACCAAAGGGCAAAATTATTATTTTGAATAAAAATAATTATTTCTCATCTTGTTAATGTCTTATGAATATTTTCTATTCATTTTGCAACTCTTTTGATGAATAAAAGTGTGACTTTTAATGGAAAACACAAACAAATTGTAAAGATGACCCCAAACTTTTGAACAGTATTGTATTAATAGTATGTGTTCATACTGACAGTTGTACACGGGTGTGTAAAATAAAACTGGTGTAATGCAAACAACTGCATTAAAAAGCTCCTAATAAATAGTGTCATTTCCTTCATTCACTGCTGATGTGTTTACTTACTAGATATTAGAGATCAGATTAGAAGAAAACGGTTTATTGTGCTTATATAAATATATAATTATTATGTTTAGTTATATGAATGTGCAGCCAAGTGTGAACCCCTATTGTTCCACATTTACATCACATAACCACCTTCCTCTTTGTAAATCCAGTTAAGTTTCAGTCAAAGACTGGTGAAGAATCATGTGGTTTAAGATGAATACATAGTAAACAGTGACATCTAGTGTTTGCGTGTGGCATTGCACTGTGCACAGTGATAACCTATATTACAAGTTAGCATAGCTGTTTTGTATGCCATCACGTGGATCACTGCAACAAATGAAATATATAGAATACACAAATATAACTGATTATGATCGCTTGGTTGCTTTTGTTAAAAAAAAAAGAAAATATTAAAAGCTTAAGATATTCCATGAAGCATGAGTGAATCTCAGTGAGTCATGGCCTCCTCTGTTGTCCAACCATGTTCAAGTGCACAACATTTAAATAGCTTCCTTCTATTTGATGACTGGACCTTAACATGAAACACAAGACACCAGCGAACATGAATATAACTGTACAACTTCAAACACATAATACAGTGGATCACACTGCAAAGAAAATAAGACAATCATCTAATAATAGTTATAATAACTGATAACTATTGCATGTTTGTTTCTCAGTGTCCTTGATTTACCGTGTTCCAGTTTCACCTTTATTGTCCCTCAAGGGGAGGACATTATGGTTTGCAGCAGTGGCTAAAAAGACACGAGACATAAGGACGCAAAATGCTGCAAACAACCTGACACATTTAGCCACAAGAGTGTCTGTTTAAAGAAAAAAAAAAAGTAAATATCAACAACAATGAATAAATAAATAAACAAATGAGCAAAATGACACAGTGCTGCTGAAAGTGTCCCAGGGGATTTGGCTGATTGATTCACTGCATTGTGAAGTATTGTTTTTAGTGTCTCTGTGTGTGTGTGTTTCTTTGCGCTTCCACACTTGCACTTGCCAATATGACCAACAGAGGCCGCCAGAGGCTTGTTGCGCGAATGGGGTGAAGTCATCTCTGATTGCCTTGTTTGTTGCACTTGCAACAACCCGAACCATAAAATGTAGGTTATATATCTTTATAGAAAATAAACTGCAATGATAAACTGTGGCTGCTGTTTTATGTTTTTGCCGGAGTTTGTTTGTCTGTCTGTCACTGTGTTAGTGACCAACATAACTCGAAAAGTCTGATTTGGATGAAATGTTCAGGAAATGTCTGCAATGGGACCAGGGACAAGTGACTACATTTTGGGCGTAATCCGTGGGTAAAGGGGGGGGGGGGGTGCTGATCTTGGTGGAGGTCTGCGCTCTCCGAGTGCTTTTCTAGTTCACAATGTGTAGAATGTATTTCTGATCAATTTAATGTTGTATTCATTGGAAAAAAAGGTATTTTGCTTTTCTAAGTAAGGGACCCAATACTTTTGAACATAGTGTACTTTTATCGTACGTTTTCATACGAACCCTTCATGAGAATACGCTGAGAGTCGAGCTGTGCCGTGTAGTGCTACAACTGTATAGTGGGAAAGCGCTATTTGTTTGGCAAACTAGGGGCCCCCCAAACAGCATCTTGCATAGGGCCCCAACAAAGCTAGAATCAGCCCTGAGAGAAAAATTATATTAGTATTTTTTTTTTTACAAGTAAAGGTGGTGGGTTTTTTTAATGTGAGAGGACCTCATTGTCGATGATATGCTGTAACATAATCTGTGATAGAGTGCGTAATGCCAAATGACTTTGGTGTAGCTGATGTGTGGCTGTAGTATTGCGGTGTCTCTTTAAAGGAAGGGGGAGTGTGTAGAAGAGGGACAGAGGAAAGAGATGAATAGAAGGCACCAGAACCACCTACCATGACCAAGTGCGCTGTAAATGTAGGACAGAAACCGGAGTGGAATACTAACGGATCGACCGGCGTCTTCTTGAAGGGAAAATCATGTTTGGATGTGCCTTATCATCTGATTCCAGTATTATTTTCAAACGCGGCAACACATGCGACCATGGGAGCACAGGAAAAGTATTTTTCCTCGCAAACATTTCTTGCATTTTGAAACGGAAAAGAAGAGTGGCAGTAGAATACATCTCTGTGCCATCCTCCTCCAAATATCAATGGTAGGCATTGCATAATTCACCCTTAACCACCGGAGCCATTTGGTTCCTCCTCTTTGGGAAGAGGGGGACGCCAGAAAAAAAAAAAAAAAAAAGAGAAAAAGAAACGACTACATCCTGTAGCTGCTTTTTGGTGCTGCCTGCAATTGTTTTGGCAATGCCCTTTTCTCTCCTAGGAAGGACTTGCAGACAGTAGCAGGGGAATGATGCTTTTGACGCTGGATGTATGCTGCATTCAGGGAGATTCGGCAGAAACAGCGGCTCTAGCAGAAGCAGCGAGTGCGGAGGGCCTGGGAAGCACCCAGCCCCACTATCTCCTCCTTTTCCTCCCCCCCTGCAGGACCATGCTTGCGTGAGGGATGAGGCTGTGCACAGGGACACCAGGCCAGAGCTGCGGCCTACTTCTCACAAGAACCGGTCTCTCAACTGCAAGACCTGTGAACACATTGCCACCATCAAATCAGCATCTTTGGTACGGGCGCACCTCCCCGCTCTCCTCCATCCGTTTGCATTAAAAATAGGCTGCGCGCGTGCCTGCGTGCGTGCGCGCGCGCGCGAGTGTGTGTGTGTGTGTGTGTGCGCGCGCGCGTGTGTGGATGTGTGCGTGCGTGCTGGCGGCGGCAGTGGGGGTGAGGAGGGGAGGGAATGGGGTGTCTGTGTTCTCAGCTGTACATCTGTAGTCATGGCAACCACATCCTGTTAATGGATGTCATTTTTTCTATCCTCAGCTTCTCTCTCTCTCTCTCTCTCTCTTCCCGCTGCTGCTGCTGCGTGTGTGTGTGTGTGTGCGCGCGCATTACATTCATATGTATTCCACGCAGAAATGTCTCCGTGTCACTAATGAGATGTAGTTTTTTATGTCATAGATCATAAGGGAGGAGGAGGAGAAAAAAAAAAAAAGAAGGAGCTGCATCTTCTCGTATTTAGTCGTCTTTTGATTGACGTGTCACAGGCCGGGCTCGAACCCGCGGTCCTGACATCACACAGATGTGACGTCTAATGTCAATGATGTCACTGATGCTTCTTATTGTACATGATATGATGTTTACTGTGAACGATGTGCCTATACTGTGAAATGAGATTGGAGAGACTGATTCATTCTTTGATGCAGAATGATGGTTGAAACAGCAATTTTTTTTTTATTTTTTACATTTGGTGGTTTTTCCCTCTACTTGTTTTTATGCTCATTACAAAAAAGAAACCTGACACACTCACACACACATATAAAATAAATAGGTGGAAAGGTCAGCATAATATTATATTTTAACCATATTATGGTGCAAATTATATAAGTGTAAATGAAACAGGTTTACTGAGTAAAGGATGGAAATCACATCAGTACTTTCAAAATGCTGTGTCGCTCACCACCGTACAGCCCTAGTTATTTATTTTGAAGTCTGTAGTTGGAGGCTGCATCTCTCCAGTCATTCCAGGACCTTGAATCTTGTTTTCAACTTGAAAAGGTTCACTTAAAAATAAGTACTCTTTGTTTCATGTGTTTTTTTTGTTTTTTTTTTGTTTGTAACACTTTCTGTGATGTTTTTTTTTTTTTTTTTGGTAGTTTTATGTCAACTGTTTTATGAGAATTCTCAACCTGATACATTTAGGAATCTAAAAGAAAAAGATCTAAAAACATAGAGTATTTTGAACAACATTCACAGCATCCCAAGACGAAGAAGATGGGTGCATGATTTAATCAATCCATTCATACATACATGACTGATTATGATGCCTGAGTATAGTTTACTTTATCTCACGTATAACCTCCTCTCTAAAGACTCTTATAGGAAGGTTTTTGTGGGTGTGTGCAAACTGCTTATTTTCTTTGAAAGAACTGTTCTCTTCCTCTGCGCTGTATGTGGTCTGTTTTTAGGCCATAGTCTTTTACTTGTGAGCTGTTTTTTTTCCTTCTTCCCCGTCCCCAGCACGGCAGTTGTTTCTCCCTGCCCGCTCTGTGTCTTTTACTTCCCGCCTCCTTGTGTTCCTTCTGTCTAGGTCATCAGGTAGATCCAGGAGCATGAGCAGGACTTTGAGCTGCGGGAGCAGATGTCTGGGTATAAGCGCATGCGGCGGCAGCACCAGAAGCAGCTGATCGCCCTGGAGAACAGGCTAAAGGCCGAGATGGATGAGCATAGGCTCCGACTGCAGAAGGAATTAGAAACACATGCGAACAACACTTACATTGAGCTGGAAAGACTGGCCAAGCGGCACACTGCTCAAACTGACAAAGAGGTAGAGCCTCCATAGCATGAATGAGGTCCAAGCCAAACCTGTCAATACAGTCAGGGATGATATTTTCTCATATTATAATGTCTCCTCACAGATTAAGTCCATTGCAGCTGAAGAGAGGAGGATCCAGCAACAGATTGTTGCTCAGCAAAAGAAAGAGTTGACTACTTTCCTCGAGAACCAGAAGAAGGAGTACAGGCTCTGCAGAGACAAAATCAAAGACGTAAATATCACAAACAAACATCGACGGACTTCTATGGATATCTGTGACATGCTTTCAAGGTAAAGTAAACTCTTTTACTTTGTCTAAGGAGATGAACGAGGACCTTTACTCACCCAAGGAGGAGAAGCAGGAGCGTCTGTCCAGGCACAAAGAAACAATGCAGCGCTCTCAGGCTGAGGAGGAAGCTCATCTGCTGGCCCAGCAGAGGCTGGTGTACGACCGCAGCTGCAGGGCCCTCAAACGTCGGAGTCTGGTCAGGAAGCATGAGTTTGAACAAGAGCAACTCAGAGAGGTAACTCCACTCACTGTGTGTCATCACACTTTTAAACCAAGGCAACAAAAGCCAGATATGACAGTTTTTTGGAACTTTTATTAGCAAGTAAGACGTTAGTATTTCTCTGTGAGGGTCAAGTGGTGGACAATCGATGAATGAAATGAGCTTTTCAAGGTGTAAGATGTTACTTCCTGGAAGTATCTATAAAACACCTTAAACGCCTTATAATTATCAACTCAATTCAATTCTATTTTATTTACATAGCGCCAAATCACAACATACATCATTTCAAGGCACTGTACATAGACAACTTCATGTGTGCTTGCTCACACATTGAGCACTAGGCATCAGTGGAGACAGAAGAACAGAAGAAGAAATCTCTGACAGAACCAGACTCAAAGATTTGCAGCCATCTGCCTCGACCGGTTGGGGTGAAAGGAAAAATGGGGGAGAGAAAGGACAAGAGGGAGATGAGGTAGCGACAGAAGGAGACCAGGAGTCGATATACAACAATTGTATCAGGTTATAAGTTAATATGAGGTATATATAAGGCCACTGTAGTTCCCTTGTTACAGCCTTCAAATTCACCATTAGATGTCACTCATTCTCAAATATTGGACTTTTAATTTGCCAATGTGGACATTTGTCATTCTTACTACCATTGCAGCTATACAGTATATGTATTAATAATTGTAGAAGAGGTGTAGTAGGCGTGTAAAACACTAAAATACAACACAAACTTATGCACCGTGCAAACACACGTAAGATACAAAACACAATTCCTATGAAGGTTTTGCCTCAAACTTGTGTTTCTGTGCTGTTTTTGTGTGATTTTCCAACTTTCCTTCAGGAGCAAAAGTCAATCTGCAAACTTTTGGAGATCTTTTCCTGATAATTATCAACTAACTTGAATTGAATTCAACTGAATTTAACTAATTTTTATTTAAACTTACTTACAACTTTGAGCCCCGGTTGAAACAAGTTTGCATGTTCTCCACGTGTGCGTGGCTTTTCTCCGGATTCCTCCCACAGTCCAAAAACATGCAGATTTGTGGATTAGCTGAATTGGTCACTCTAAATTGACCGTAGGTGTGAGAGTGTGAGTGAATGGTTGTTGTGTCTCTATGTGTGGCCCTGTGATGGACTGGCGATCGCCCTATGTCAGCTGAGATAGTTACAGCACTCCCCGCGACCCTCGGGTGGAGGATAAAGCGGTAGATAATGGATGGATGGATCTTTTGGATGTATCACCCAGACCAAATCTAAAGTTAAAAAGAGCACCCAAAAAATGAAGTCATATTCTGCCCAACAGTATCATAAGCAACCGCTGTGTTTATGGTTGTGTTGTGTTCACATTTTAAACCCTTCTTATCCCAGGAGCTGAACAAGAAGAGGACCCAAAAAGAGATGGAGCATGCCCTGATGATCCGGCAGGACGAGTCCACCCAGGATATGGAGCGCAGGCAGCTGCACATGCTGCAGAAGCTGCGCGTTGAACTCATGCGGCTACAGCATCAGACGGAGCTTGAGAACCAGGAGGAGTACAACAGCCGGCGGCAGAGAGAACTACACAGGAAACATAGTCTGGAGAAGCGGCAGCAGCCCAGGAACCTTAAGGTGCCCACAGAGTTTTTATCTTTTACCACTGAGTGAGGTTATTTAGCGAGTTATTTAACGGCAGCCAAAGAAGGGGTTTGCTTATAAAGGTAAAAGGACATGGTTCATAAATAAAGGAACTATCTATTAATTGACTCAATCAATAATTTATACAGTACAACGTGATTTACTTACATATTGAGCTATCGATCGACAGCGAGGAGCAACTAAATGCTTAGAAGTTGCAAATTAAAGTGAATCAAAGCAAGAGACACATAGATAGACACATTTTCAGTGTCATTAAAGTAGTTGTGATGAACTTGGGGCAACCCATGACTAACTTGAAAGGGTTGCCAGTTTAAGACCACCCCCAGGTCAAAGGCTGGGGTACTCTGGAGCAAGGCACCCAACCCCCCCCCCCCATTGCTCCATGGACGCTGCTCAGTGGTGGTTGCCCACAGCTCTTAATTCTAGGAAGGTTTCTAATAGATGATGGATTAAATGCAGAGAAGGATTCCCCCATGGGATTAATAATAAAAGTACGAAAAAACCTCAAAACTAACTGCTACAAAAACAGATTTATGCCATATTCCGGTTGAGTTGGGTTCAATGGTTTTTTTTCCTCTTTTGCAGACGCTGGAGATGCAGATCAAGAAACAGTTTCAGGACACTTGCAAGGTGCAGAACAAGCAGTACAAAGCTCTGAGGAACCATCAACTGGAGGTCTCCCCCAAAGGCGACCACAAGTTCATCCTAAAAAGCCTGAAAGAGGAGCAGACGCGCAAACTGGCTATCCTGGCTGAGCAATACGAGCAGAGCATCAACGAGATGATGGCGTCGCAAGCGGTACGGAGATCCCCGAGCATTTCAAGTCACCGGTTTTCAAAGACGTTTTTTACAGTTGATAAATGATATTTTGTCGTCTGCTTCTGTCTCACCCCCCGGCTCTTCAGATGCGTTTAGAAGCAGAGCAGGAAGCCGAGTGCCAGGCTCTGAAGCAGCAGCTGAAGCAGGAGATGGAGCTCCTGGACGCCTACCAGAGAAAAACCCAGTCACAGATGGAGGCCCAACACGAGCGAGAGCAGCAGAAACTGGAGCAGAAGGTCTCCATACGCAGAGCGCACCTTGAACAGAAGGTTGGACATTTTTCTGGATTACTTGGGAGGGGGAAAAAAAGTTGCACGTTTTACCAAACTGAAGGCACATAGGAGCATAACTCTGTTACTGTTGTGGTGGCAGGTGAAGATCTTACAATCTGGTGCCCCAATAACGGCCCCTAGAGGCTGCAGAGTTCATTACAATCCCAAACCCAAACTTATGTTCAGGGTTAGGGTTAGGAGTAATAAACTAATGAACAATTTCTAATGCTTTTAACCAGGGTAAGGGTAGGGTATTGGATACAGGTAGTTGTTGGCTGGTTATCTGCTTATTTATTATTAAAATCAACAGTGTGTAAAACTTATTTTTAGGCCAATTGTGACATGAGAGAAGAGTAACAGTAGTATGGTCGCGTGCTGATATTCTATTTCGCTCAAGTTGAAATGCCATTTTTTTTTCTGTACCAATACCTATCATCACAAACAAGACTTTTCAGACGTCATTCATGAAGCTGTTAACAACACCATTTGTGCTGAGTCATTTCAAAGACATAATTCTCCAGAAGATATTGTGTAACAGATGCGTTGCACAATATGTGATTGTTCTCCCAAAATGAAGAAATAAACAGCCCAAACATGACTCAGCTAAAAGGCTTTTGCTGACTTTTATAAACACTTTTAACACTCTGTGCATAGAGAAGCATGTGATACATCGGAGTTTTGGACGTGTCCATCATCAGATCCAGTGATCTTGACCGAGTCTCATCCCGACTTAAAAATGACTCATCAATGAGTTATTGGCCACAACAGCAAATTCAGTGTCCACCAAGGTTATAATAGTTTTGGATTTTTCCATAGTTTTGGTTTTTATTTAGTTTTGACTTTTTGTTTTTAAAATTAGTTCAATTAGTTTTAAGTTTAAGTTTAGTTTGCTTGTTTTTATTTTTTGTAAATGCTTAGTTTTAGTTGAGTTGAGTTTGTATGCGTTTTAGTGTTACATTACTGAAATAAGGAGTATTTGCCAGGTGCATATATTTTATTGTGTCATAAAAACTCAACAAAAGATGCCATTTTAAACATGTATGAGGACAGATCGATCAATCAAATATAACCGTCTACAAGAAATGAAGTGCAACATGTGCATCATAGTGCTGAGGTTAGATGCAGGCAGTTAGTGTGTCAGGTAAAAATCAGACTAATGGACACATAATGAACATAACATAAATAACTAGAGCCACAACTAACGATTATCTGCAGAATATTTTCTCAATTAATCGATTAATCGTTTGGTCCATAAAATGTCAGAAAATGTTAAAAAAATGTTGATCAGTGTTTGTCAAACCTGGAAATGACGATGTTCTCCAATGTATTGTTTTGTCCACAAACCAAAATGATTCAGTTTTTAATGATTTCTTTGTTATGTGGAGCAAAGAAACAAAGAAAATATTCACATTTAAGATTAAAAACCCTGAATGTCCACTTCATCACGACATAATCGTGTGTTTTGTTTTTGCGTCAGATTGAGGAGGAGTTGGCCGCACTTCAGAAGGAACGCAGTGAAAAGATCCAGCACTTGTGGGAGCGTCAGGACCGAGAGAGTAACAGTTTTGACACAGAGAGCAGAAGTCTCGGCTTTGGAAGCCTGGGATCTCTGGACTTCCCCAAAGAAGACAACAGATGAAAGTGGAATTATCTCTATAGAGGACAACATATCCGTGCCCTTTTCACGTCCACTCGACCGTTTTTTGCCACGTCCGCGGCGACAAAGCTGGATTACCTTCTCTCTTGCTTTTCTTCTATCTTAGATATTGCATCTTCGGAAAAAAAAAAATCAAGGTGGTTAACGTGCAATGAGGACTTCTTTTGTGAAAACTTGAAGGGGGAAAGTAAAACAAAAGAATCAACAACAACAACAACAACAACAACAACAACAACAACAACAACATGTCAATAAAAACCTAGTCAGTGTAACTCCAAACTTATGTGTTCAAAAATAACAGACTCTTTTTTCCTCCATGCCATTTTCTCTTTTTTGGTATGAAATGAATAAAAATCAGGAAATTTTAGTAAAAAAATGGGCACTTTGATATGTTTAAGTAGAAAAAACCCATCATGTTCATATGATGCTAAATGTGTGTTACATGGAGGGACATTGTGGAATGTGAGCTGCGGACTTCCCCCCGTGGTGTTAAGCTGCTTTGTCTTTTTTAAATACGTTCATTTTGTTTATTTTATGCTCTGAATGTGAATATTACTGTATGGGGGTCACTGGATAAAGTCAGAGTTTCTTCATTTTTTTTTTTCTAAATTTCCTTTCTTCATATTTCCATATTGTGCTTATGCATACAGTATACTGTGGTCCCTCACTTAGGTTTCTTTTCTTTTTAGGCAACAGATCTTTTATTATTCTTATTATTATTTGATATATATTATAGGATCAATTGGCATCGGCTTGATCAACCCGTTTACCTTAACACAATTAAAGATCCCACTTGGTAAAAAAAACTGCTTATTATTGCATGCACTTTAAGGACAAATTCAGGTTGTGAAGTGAAGCATGAATCTGTCAGAGATTTTAGCTGTTTGTAAATAAAAGTGGTCATAGCATTTTTATTTATTTAGTAAGCCTATGGATACTGGACATAAGCTCCATATTTGATGATAATTTCACAAATGCCTTTATTTAAGTTGTGCCTGAAGCAGACCTTAGTTCCGTGTTTGTTATTTATATTTGATTTACTGAGGCCGGCACCATTTTTTTATTATTTTTATTTTTATTTAAGTTGTTTTTGGTTTCATCTTAACTTGTGAATCATTTAATGTTCACTAATCAAAGTTCTTGTAAAGGAAATGGTGCGAATTGTGCTGTATAACTTTTGATATCAATATTTGTACATGAGAATTATAGCTAGAACACACAGAGACACACGGTCTATTACTGATAACAGAGCTTAATGTTAAAAAGAGTTTTTTTCCGCTTCATTTTTGTTTCGAATAATGGTCAAACAATAGCTCGATATATTGATAAGTCACTCTCGGATTGTATACGTGCTGGTGAATGGAACCGCAGACTTCTTTTAATGTCATCGGATAATCTTTTATCGATCCGCGTTAAAAACAAACAAATGTGTGGATCCAGTTTGCATTTTAGTGTCCAATGATCAGATTTACATTTTTTTTTTTGCCATGTTCATTATGGTCATTGAACAGGTTGCACAATGTTTCCATTTATATTGAATGGGAAGATAATTGTTTGGTGCTTGATTTCTAATACCACCTTTAGCCTTGTAGTTTTTTGTCTTGGTAGAGACGATTGATTTTTACCAAAATGTGAACACGAAGCATTTTGAAACCTCCTCTGAGTCAAAACACTACTAAGATTTTCACACACACACACACACACACTCATGACATATTTAGAGTACCCCATGCAGTGAAACCCTCTAAAAATGAAGTATATGTATAAAAAAAGAATAAATACTATTTTATCACGGGTCAGTTTTTGAAACATTGTTTAATGTGGTGGTCTTGAACGCAGCCCTGTTCCTTTTTTCGACAGGCGTTTTGTGACCTGTTTTCTTTTCATTTCACAGCCACAAACTTGTATTAATGTCGTTTTCCTCACAGGTCTGAAAGACGGAAGACGGGGGAGAATCCACAGTGTATTTTAAAACAGAGGAATATATTGACCGACGCATCGTTTCTGATGGGAATCCAACGCAAATGCTCGCTTTTTTCCCCACCCCTCACATAAACATACAACATTCTGAAGCTGTGTTATGTTTGACCAAATGAAGTTTGAACGGCGCCTCCAGATTTTTCTGCCTTTTACATTTTCATAAACTTTTTTGAAATTTGATGAAAAAGTTTCTCATATGCAGTATAAGGCCTTCTTCTGTCCGGTCACGTGCTATAATCGAAAGCCTTGTGGGGGTGTGCTGCGGGGGAAGAAAAAAAAAATGGTTTGCCCTAGGGAAACGTTATGAAACTTACAATTTGTGTGAAATTTAAGTTACTACAAAGATGTATTTAGTTAGAATAAAGGGGACTTTCCTGAACCACCTTATTCACCGTTTCCTGTGCAGTTAAAAGACAAAATAAAAGAGATTCTGTTGAAAAAAAAAAGAAAGAGAAAAGAGTCTCTCTCGACATCCTGCATCTTATGACAGTGCATTTCATTTTCTTTGTGGTTGAGTTTCCCTGTAACGCTTTCATGTGGCCTTGAACTTCTCACTTTTGCTTTCCTCGGGTGCCATTTTAACCACTTTGACCCACATTGTATTTAAAAATGTTGTTCATTATAATTTTACTGTTGATCTGTAAACACATACACACACACACACGGTTCAAAGAAACGCTGCGAGAACTTTGAGAGGTGTGAGGGAAGTTAAAGTGCAGGCCATCGGCGCCTTTATACACTGCCGGGTAAATGAGTTTGATTTACAGTAGGTGTTGATTGTTGGCTTTTTTTTTTTACATTTTTTTGGCAAGTCTTTACAGTATACACTGGCAGGAATCCAATGCCTTAGTTTCCTTGAACCGTCGACGTTTGTGGCACCGACTGCTGCAGCAGCTTACCCTCCTCACCACAACCTCACTATATTATCCCCTGGGGCAGCTGGAAAGCCCCGAGGACGGCAGACGAGTGGTTAGCCTTCACCTGAAAGTAGTGCTGACTGGGTTGTGGTGCGACGAGTTCCCCCTGTCTTTTCCCAAGCACTTCAGACGTTTGATATCAGTTCAGCATCGAGAGTGGATGCTTGAGACCGAGACACCATAGATATTATCTCAATGGAAAGGAAACCAGTTGAGTAAATGACTGGCCTTTTATTTTTTTTTTGTCACAACTGACCAAAAACAGCACACAGTGGCTTTTAAGCAGAAGTGACCCCCATTCCTCGAGGTCAGTCATGGTTACTTATACAATGTGTGTTATTTCCATATTTCATACTGTATTTTTTTTTTTCTTCTTTCTCCTCTAGTTCCTCCTGAGGACGCAACACCAGTTCACGCAACGGTGATGCGATTACGCGGAATTGGTATCCAGTCCGTCACTAGCTCACACATGTGGCGCGATGACTCTCACATATCGCCTACTTTAGTGAGGCAGCTCACCCCCCCCCCCCCCCCCCCCCTTTACGCACATTGTAAAAGTTTCTGATTGAGAAATGCATCCTGTGAGCGTGCAGCTTCCTGCACAGCGTCCACATGCAAATAAAGAGTGACATTTAGTCAATCACATTTGAGCAAATTCACACTCTTAACCTAAAAAACAAAGAAGAGATGGTGGCAAAAAAAAACTCAACACTTGCCAATTTCTTTTTAGAGTCAGCTTTTTTCATTTCTTTGTTAATATTACACGGAAAAAGGCAGGAGTAACAGTAACAGTTAAGCTGACTTTGCTCAGTTGACAGCAGGTTCCTGTTCTGCAGCACATGAACATTTTTACAGAATGAAAACCAGAGGAAACAAGTGATGACGAGAACAAAGCATCCCAAACAAAAACACAAACATGAAAACACACAAAAAAAACCCGAGAAGAATGAGTTAAAGAATAGGCCGAGCCCACGGCTCGAGTTATTCTCGTGCATGTCTGACACTATTCTCTAATTTGAGCAGGTTCTTGTTTGTCATGCAACTTAAATACCTCAGATAGGTGCATATTGTTTCCATGCACAAGTAAACAGTCAAAAACAAAAGAAGTATACACATATAAAATGTTTTGCTTTGATGGCTTTGCTATGATGACCTCACATGGAATACTAATGAGATAGATGTCTGAACATGCCCCCCTGCTCACACACAGCCACTGACCACTCACACAGAAGAAGGGGAGAAGAAGAAGAAGAAAGAAGAAAAAAAAATGCACATGTGAAAAAAAAGGAGGAAATTCTGGGAAATTTGGTTGCCTCACAAAGTGCACGTCATTTCCTCCTGTGACAAATGGTGTGGTTTAGAAAAAAAAAGTTTTTAAAGCGATGTGATTATGACAAGTCCACACAAGTTGCCTGTGACACTGAGTGGAGAATGAATGGTCATGTAAAGAGCATGCGCTGTCAAACTTTTATGGACCAAGCAACAAGTAAGTTCTATTTACCACTGTCTTATTTCTGTTTTTATCAAAGACTATCAAAGACCAGTTAAATATAACAGCACCTTTTTCTTGACTTTGTGCATGTTGTGAGTGTTGTGGCTGTTATTTGTGTCTTAACTCTTGACTGTTCAGTGTTTTAGTGCCTGATAATTTGATTTACCCTTTGTTAAGATGTTTGAGTTTTGTTGCTGCATTAGTGACATGAATGAGTTTGTAAATATTTAGTGGAATGTGGTCAGGTTTTTTTAGATTCAGAAGGAGGGAGAAGTGAGATAAATGAGATCTTAGGAGTGTCTGAAAATGGAAAAAAAACCCAGCAGACTTGAGTTGTTCTTCTAATCTATTTTTACCTCTGCTCGCCACATGTGGCTTTACAGTGAAGTTCCACCTGACTGATGTGATGTAGGATAACTCTTAACTGACTGCTTCCTCTCTCTCTCCTCAGCAATACTCTCTCTCCTGCTGGTTATGGCTGTTTATTCAACAAGAACTGTGGCAGCGAGCAGAAACCAGCAGTGTGGGAATCCTCTGCAGCAGACCATGGCGCTCACCAGACTCGTACAGAAAGAATCTGTTAAGCTCATCAAAACATATGTGAGTACAGACATAGAAAAAGTCCCCATGTGTTTGTTCAGTACTGTGTTGTTTTAAGTGGAGGTTTAATTAATTCATTTTTTTTTTTTTTTTTTTGCAGAAAGCCTGTCAAGGCGAAATGTCAGAGCTCTTTTGCAAGGTGTCGGTCAACAACGTCCCTGACCCCATCATCTCCGGCCTGGAGCCCTCGGAGAAGATGGCGAGCATCTACACACACTTCCAGGCCTTCCTTGCACATTTTAAACGGGTGAACGAGCAGCAGACAGACTTGCAGCTGCCGACGAGTCCGCTGCTGACCCAGCTCACCGACGTCAGAGCGCAGAGCGGGTACCTGGCCACGTCCGTCGCCGCCTTCTATCAAAGCCTCTTCCCCAACCTGCCTCTACCTGAGCCGGCGGGGCCCACGACACTACCGTCGCCTCAGAACGTGTTCCAGCAGAAGGTCTACGGCTGCGTGGTCCTGAAGACCTACAAAGAGTTCCTGTCAAATGTTTACAGAGAACTGAGAACTATCAAGAGCACCGTCTGCAGGAGGAGGACACAAATGAACACACCCTTCTTCTGAGGATGACCTAAGGCCGGGCCTTAGTTAGTCAGTTTCCAAACATACTTATACTGCCAGGGTTTTGATAAAGACTTAAAATGACAATTTGAAGGTGGCTGGTACATCACTGTAAAGAAGCCTATTTATGGTATTTAATATTTATTTCTCTTGTGTTCTGTTGAAAAGGAATCGTGTTAAAAGATTCGGGTTATGAAAGTTATCTCTATGCAGGTTATGTATATTTAATATTATGTTCCATAATGATCTACTTTGCTGATATAAACTACGCAGACTTATTAAAAAGAAACTTTACAGCAATACTCCTTTTTGTCACATTTGATTTTCTTTCTTTTTTTTGTGTGTGCTTGAATCCAGCAAAAAGTGTCCCGAAAAAAGACCGATGCTTGACATGCATCAGTTAACAATGTCAAAAGATCACTCTGCTCTCATGTCGTGTGTTGTTTGCACAGTATCGGTATCAAAAAAAAAAAAAAAGTAGTTAAAAGAAAATCAGGAAGCTGCTGAGACGCTGACTGAGCTGATATCAGCTCAGAATGACGCATGTGTTCAGCACAAGGCTGCATCAGATAGGAAAGATTTCATGACACTGGCGGCCCGTCTGGCCGGTCACAAGGTGCCAGTCAGTGGGTGTGGGTCAGATCACTGTATGTGGACTTAACGGCGCTGCGTCTTTGTGCAAGTCTGTAGAAGGTGAGACGACGAGGGAAAAAACACGAGGGAAGTTGGGAAACACACGCACATCCACATCGTCGCTTGTTGTAATAGATGAACGGCAGATGCTGCTGTGTGCAAACATTTATACAACCGGCAGCCACGTTTACAGAACATCCGATATAAAGTGGGAGGAATACGCTCATCTGCGTCAAGGTTTTTTAAGTGTTTTGTGTTCAGAGTGTTGTGCAAAGCTTGGTTAATGTTGCCTTTCTATCATTTCAAACTAGTCTGGCCATTCTCCACTCACCTTCTGAGCTGTTAATGTGTGAAACTTAGACCAGTTTGTCTGGTATCAACATCCTATGCCACGTTCAAAGTCACTTAATATCATCTTTCTACTACTCTGATGCTTCAAAATGTGACTTTCAGCAGGTCATGACGACCACGTCTGTGTGCATCGTCTGCTGCTCGTCACTTATAAACAAGGATTATCTGCATATTTTTCTAGCCAACACACCCCCCCCCCACACACACCCATATAAATGTCCTGTTTTTGTTGAAATGAAGTAATGCTTAACTAAACTTTCCTCAAATCACAAGCCCTCAGGAAACTGGAAGTAGAGAAGGGGGATTCATTCTAGGTCATGAATCAAGTTCCTTGTTAGAACTTTATTTAAAGCACTAACACACGAGGGTATTTTAGGACAAAACCAATTCTTCTGTCCACGTTATTTTTTTTGTGTGTGTTCTCACTTCACCCACTTGCTTTACAGAGGGGTTGAGGGTCTCAGGTGTGAGCTCAATTAAACACCATCAGAACCAGACCAGGCACCTGCAGCCCACTGGTCCACTTGTCACCAGTATAGGACATTAAATACAGTATGAAGTGCTTCCAAGGTCAGTAGCATGTTCTTATTTTGCACTGGATTCAATAAATATATGTAATTTCTACAAAACAACCCCCTTTTCCCGAACTTGATGCAAACCATATTTTGAAACACTATGATAAATGCAAGGCTACTATCAATATGGAAAGAGATATTATTCTTTTAAAATGTTTGCATTTACAAACGTGTGATGACACCAGCTTAATTCACTTTGTTTAAGAAAGGACGATATTTGCCAAATGTTCAGAAGTTGGGACTTTTTGAATTCAAACCCTGACACCACTTCCTCATGTGTGGTTTCCCACAGTTTAAACATAAACATGCTGCAATATGATGGACTGAATATGTGATGAATGCAGTTTTTCAAACGGATGAGCACCCCGTTAAAGAATTATCCAACATTAACCATGTAAAGAATAATGCATCCTACCAGGTACAGCTTCATTTTTCTTTTTTTAAACATGCTGTATTGTATTTTGACCTGTAGATGGCAGTATACACCCACGGCTGTAGATATGGAAGTCAAAGTGGATCTAAAGAGCTACTGCAACATTTATTACTTGGTATGTACAGGGAATGTTAACGTTCATGTTAATAATAATATTAATAATAATAACTATAATAATAATAATAAGAGAAATCATAAGACGGGAGAATTGCTTCTAACTGCTCATTGATAACCAATTTCGTATTGATTTTCGTCTCCAGTTGAAGATTTTGAGCCTTTTTAGAACAAGATTTCGGCTCGTCTTTGTCAAGAAAAGTGGGAGAATGAAATAAGACTGATAAGTGCTGATGTGGTGACGATGTAAAAGCTTTCAAACTTGAATCATATATTGTAATAAATAGGGCCTGTTGTTATAAGTTCATCTATCCAGCATCAGTTATCTCATGACCATGTATGGTAAGTCATATTTAAAGTGGTCAAAATATAAATAAAAGGATATTCTTCATTATATTATCTTAATTATTTCATTACATACCCTTAGCGACTACATTTCTTAAAGGTATACCGATTTTACTGATAACTTACTGATGATATTTTTTTTTTTTTGCATATCTGGGAAATCAAATGTATCGTATGGTTTACAGTATACATCTATTCCTCTAAAAGTTAAAATAAATCAAATTCTGCCTTTATGCGATTAATCTTGCATATCTGCACTCCCATTTCCTTTTTTCTTTTTTAACTAGAAACGTACATCATTAACTGGAGTCCGACCTGTTTCAGGCTTTTATTGTGCAAATATCACATCTGCTGCACAGTGTCAAAGTGAAGGCATTTTAGCTGAATTACATTTCAAGACAGACCCTTATATCCCTGATTATAGTTTTATGACATTTACATTTGTAAAAGTTCATCTAGCATCCATTATTGCATATATAGACATACTGTCTGCCACTTCGGACGTCAATATTTGATTATTGCTGTGTCCGACGACTAGCTTTGCTGGTTATTATATCACTTATGGTGTCGTATTAGTGCTGAAATAGACTATTATAGGTACACAAAAACAAAATATATGTTCTTTGGATCTGCATAGAAAGTTGGTGAAGGGAAAAAAGCATATGTTTCCTCCTTATAGATTTCCTTATTCGATGGAATAGTGTCACGTCATGCACCGACCTCACTTACACAGAGTTGACGCGTTCATGCGCCAAAAGTGAATGTTCATTTTGGATTCAATTTCAAAGCCTTTCAGCAACTGCAAGAGAGTTTCCGCTTCAGTTTAAACTGCAACTCCTCATCATTTCAAACACACTACCGTTCAAAACTTTGGGGTCACCTATACAATTTGTTTGTGTTTTCCATTAAAAGTCAGACTTTTATTCATCAGAAGAGTTGCAAAATGAATTAGGAAATATAGTCAAGACATTGACAAGATCAGAAATAATGATTTTTATTCAAAACAGTAATTTTGCCCTTCAATGACACATTAACAATGTATAGAGTGTATTTCTGATTCATGTAATGTTATATTCATTGAAAAAAAGTGCTTCAAAAATAAGGACATTTCTAAGTGACCCCAAACTTTTGAACGGTGCTATTACAGAAATGTAAAGTGCAGAGTGTGTCGTAGGGAATATTGTGATCACCCACCTTCACGAAATGCTCAAATGTAATTCCTTCATAGAATTCATCAGGTTCCTGTGTAACACAGAATGACTTTACTGATATTTAAAGGTCGTTTTCTTGAGATATTGTATTTTTTATCAGACTGTAGCTTACTTACCATGTGACCCATTGAAATACTGGCCACCTCCAACATGGCTGCATCAGCAATGCCTTTGGCTGTTTCCTTTCCCAAAGCGCCACTGCGGGATAACAGCTCCTCCACCACCTAGACAGTTGAAATATGACGATATTACTGCAATGACTGTGTATGAATCTGATCTCCAGGGACTGGGCGAGGGAAATGCCACGTCCCTTCTTCTTCCTTATTATTTGCCAATTAAGTGTGTTGCAGGAAGGAAGCCGAGATGCCCCAAACCCAAAAGTAATGGTACATAGAGTATGCAGAAAAACACAAGAGATAACTTTAGGACAACCCTTTGGGAGGATCTCAGCTGTCCCCCCTGCCAAGCAAAACAACTAGTACTCCCTCATGTATTTCCCTTAGAATTATTAAACTCTTAACTGGTTGATAATAAAGAAATCTATTCATTATTATCGTTTACAAAATGACACGTTGTAAAATACTTATACTACCGTTCAAAAGTTTGGGGTCACTTAGAAATTTCCTTATTTTTGAAGGGAGAGCACTTTTTTTTCAATGAATATAACATTAAATGAATCAGAAATACACTCTATACATTGTTAATGCAGTAAACGACTATTCTAGCTGCAAACGTCTGGTTTTTAATGGAATATGTACATAGGTGTATAGAGGCCCATTTCCAGTGTTCTAAAACCCTTGAAAACCCTTGTGCAATTATGTTAGCACAGCTGAAAACAGTTTTGCTGGTTCTTTGACGAAAGGGCAAAATTATTATTTGGAATAAAAATCATTATTTCTAATCTTGTCAATGTCTTGACTATATTTTCTATTCATATTCCAACTCTTTTGATGAATAAAAGTTTGACTTTTAATGGAAAACACAACAAAATTGTATAGGTGACCCCAAACTTTTAAACGCTAGTGTACATAGCACTAGTATTAGTAATACATTTGGTTTGGTCAGAGGTTAAGGAAACAGGTTAGTCTGAAATACTGGCGACGCTGGCTACGATGCTACAGACACTTCATTCACAATTTGAAATTCAATTTACAGCCTGCAAAATCTGTTTATGTTTATTTTGTAGGGGGGGGAAATAGGGGTTACAAGAGTAGCTTCTCATTAGATCTGTTTTTGGTTGGTGTGGGATTGTTTCCTCAAATCACATGCCAACTTCAAGTCTCCAGGGAGGCACAGGGGGGGGTATTTGTGGTATTTGATATAAGCTCTAGTTGCATATCTTAAATATAGCCCCTTTAAATAAAAAACAATTCTATCACACATCCTCACACCTGTCACAGCCACCAGGAGCAATTAGACAATATTTTGCATCTTGCTCGTTTCGAACCCCAACCTTCAGGTTGGAAAACAAGCCCCTGCACCACTGATCCAAAGCTGTGTCTTATTGTAAGAGAGAAACGCATCTCGGCTTATGAAGAGCTCCACAGAGCCTGTGTGGTCCAGTTTGTTTACACTGGCCCGGTGACAGGGAAAAAATGTATGCAAAGATGAACAGCGCTAGAGTTCACTGTGCACTTTTAAATCAACAAAAGATCAAGCTATGTGTGACAGAACGTGCAGTAGCTGACCCTTACAATGCTACACCTATTCACCATCTTCACTTTGTATAATAAATACAGCCAGACACGAGATGAGTTACCTAATATTTATACAGTATATGCTGTCTGGCATCTACGTCTATGGATTTAAACAGTGCAGCTTCCTGCCAAAATGACGTTGTATTGACTCTATATTGATTCTGACTGTTGCATGATGTGATAGTGTGACGTCAGCTACCAGAGCGCCTATAATCATGGTTAATTTAATAGATAAAACTGTTAATGGACCACCTGTCAGTGTATCGCGAACCCCAAAGGGTCTCCAGACCCCTATTTGAGAATAAATAAATAAAAAAAAATCTTAAATCACCTTGTGACTCCACAAACTGTGTCTTCTCTGTTTTTAATCTTCACCAGTTATGAGTAAATTTAATAAAATGCAGGAGCAGAGTCTTACATGTCTATATTCCTCCAGGGTTATTGTCCCATTGTTGTCTGTGTCGTGCATGTTGAATAAAACTGCAGAGAGGAAAAAACAACAACACAACAGCTGATTGTTTCCGTCAGTAAAGGATAATGTCAAGCGCCGGGTAGATAAGAATTGATTTAAAGACCCACATCTCAGCTTCTCCCTCCTGACGTTGTCGCGTTGCTCCTCTGTCATGTGCAGAGACGGCGGCCTGAAGTGGGACATGACCACCAGGAAATCCTCAAAGTTGATCTCCTCAACCGTCCCGTCGCTATTCTGACGATAGTTTCTACAGAAATAAGCAACCACCACATCACAGTTCCTCACATGTACTGAGAAATGAAACAGATATGCGTGTTTGCAGAACTTTCAAAGTTGAGGTCATGTCACCGTACCTCCTGTCAAAGAAGGCACCTATTATCTGTGTGCGGATGGGATTGCACACGAGATCTGGGATTTCATTGAAGTGATCTCTCCTGTGGGATTATGAAGGATCAGAGAGAATAACTCCAATTACAAACCACTTGTGCCATTGTGCAGCCTGTTGAACAGGTTTACCATGGGCCAGCCCAAATGAATGGGATTAAAAACAACAAAACGAGGAAAAATACAACATATCTTACCGCAGAGTGTCTTCATCGTGGCTCAGCTGCTTGAATCTTTTATGTAAGACTCCGATCTGTTCAGAGGAAACTGAGAGAGGAAGGAATAACTACCGGTTTGCAATAAGATGAAGTCACAGGTTAATGCAAAAAAAAAAAAAGTTAACGAGTTGACATAAAGGTTAAACATTTTTAATAAGTTTTAATAAGCCACTTTTTTTTTTTTACTGCATGGCCTTTGGAGGGAGGAGATTTGGATATTCATATTTTATGTAAAACCCACTCGTTTGCTGTTGTCAGCCTCTGTGCAGCTACTACACTCAATGAAACGTACACCTCTTCACCTAAATTATTCATTAAGAGGGTAGTTTCACTTGGACACAAATGAGACGAGATAGATAGATAGATAGATAGATAGATAGATAGATAGATAGATAGATAGATAGATAGATAGATCAAATACTTTTTCACCAAAACTTGAAATGATGATGTCTTGTTTGTCCACAAACCAAAATAATCCATCTTTTATGATCTCTTTTTTATATGGAGCAAAGAAACCAGAAAATATTCACATTCACTACAACAATCGTCGAGGATTAACTGATTAATCGGTTATTAATCGATTAAGCCCTGAGTTTAAAAACTTTGCATGTGTCTCTGTGTGTGTGAGGCCACTGAAGTTGCATTGAACATAAGTGAAAGAACAATAAATATCTTTCTGCCTTTGACAGTTGTTGGACAGTAAATATTACAGATTTCCCCTTTAAGATAAAGACTGCAGTAAAATGAGAGTGAATTAAATGATGAGGTCATGTAACCACACATTTCCTATGTGTCACAGTTGATTTCAAAAGAAAAACAAACAGCAATAACTACTCACATCCAGTCTTTTGTGCCAGATCAACGTATTCATGGTGATTAGGTTGAGACTGCAGCGCACCCATTCTTAACAATAAAGAATGGCGCACACACACACCTGACAGAGCCAGTAATAACACGATGTGAGAGCGGAAAGTGTTGGGAGTTGAAGCTGACAGTGTTAGAGGACCGTGTTTTCACAATCCTCCATCTCTGTCCGAGTGTCCGTCCGTGTCTCTGTCCCTGTCCCACATCCACATCCACATCCAGGTCCAGTGAGCACAGCTCTCACGGCTCCTGCGCTGTCGCCAGGTTTCATCCTCTGCAAACAACGCCGAACACTTCCGCAACAACCGTCCCGATGACGACACACTTTTCTGACACAACAGGCAGCTTTGAATTATTCATCCAGATGTATTTATTTATTCATTTATTTATTCGCCTATTGACCCGTTTGTTTACACATAATCCACAAAAATAGTAGAGGTGAGGTCTCGAGTCTTGATACTTATTGTATTATATTTGAGGACTTGAGACTTACGTGACTTACGCAGGTTAACTTGACACTCATGACTTCAGACTCTACTTACTTTTTGTGTGACGGAATATTTCAACTTTTTTTAAATCATTTTATTTTTAAAAACTTGCTTTTGTGGTCTTGCGTACAAACCTGGCAACCCAGCGACACCACTACTACGCGAAATTTCATTCGAGACTTCAAATCCCGCAGAGAAAGGTAAGACAGGAAGTCAGTTGGCTGCTATTTTAAGCTAACGCTAGTTAGCATGTCGTTTTTAGCATAATATTTCCAAACAGTTTCCCATTGTTTCATGTAATTATAACATTTTGGGCTATATACTTTTATTTAATTAAGGTTTGTTGATAATTTGTTTTGTGAGGCAGTCCTTACATTGTGTGAGTTACACAGTGTTTATTTGACAAGTAAAAAAAAAAACTAGCAGTCAGAAATTACT
The DNA here is from genome assembly GCF_963457635.1 of Microchirus variegatus. Lineage (NCBI taxonomy): Eukaryota > Metazoa > Chordata > Actinopteri > Pleuronectiformes > Soleidae > Microchirus > Microchirus variegatus. The sequence goes on from NC_139817.1 coordinate 11,689,281, forward strand.
GTCTTTTTTAAATTTAAATGTGGAATATGTGATTTAGTCTCCATCTCTGACAAATGGATCTCAAATATCATATAACACTCAAGTGATGAAAATGTAAATTTAAAATTGATTTTCCGTCTACGCAAGCGATGCTTCTTCTCATCTTTGTCCATTTCACCATGAATTATAATCAAAACATAGATTATTGTGCAGTGACTGAAACAAAAATTATTCATCTAAAATATTCAGTATTCATATTATAGAGTGTGGTTGTGGCTCGTCCAGAGCAGTATATCTTTTATTCACAAGGAACTATACTGTTGAACACTTTTTATGAACCTTGCAGCACGTTGCAACTTTGACAAGTGTTATATAACTAATGATTTATTTACTTACTTCACTTGATTAGTACAGATTATTATTTTTTTATTATGTTTATTAATATTGCAAGGTTTCCACATTTATCATACATGTAATACAGCTGATACTGTATGCTGTTAAGGTCATATTAGAGTATAAACACAATACACATAATATATTTTTCAATAAAAATAATATAGACAGAATTTTTTATAGTGTATATATACTACTATATACACTATTTGCAATGTTTACTGTTACTGCATGGCAGTTCAACAAAATAGGTTACACCTCATTGATGCATACATAAAACATGTCATCACATGCCTTGCTACTTTAGCTTCAGCGTTGTTGGCTGCAAAACAACTTCTAAATTGACCTGGTTTCCAGTGAGGAAAGCTTCACTTGCACAAGTTTGTAAAATACAGTCTAGTGTTTCGGACAAACAAGCGGAGCGTGATATTTTACAACATTGCAAGAAGTTAAAATATTTGTGGTGGTTATCAGACTTTGTAAGTTTAAACTTCTGACCTCTGCTTCTGTATTCATGCATTAACTTGTGAGCTACCAAGGAAAACTGTATATGATACAGTACATCTACTCAGACTGACTTAGATCCTTCATTTTTAATTAAACAGCAGTACTTGGCACGGGCATAAATTATATCTCTGATGGCGATGTGAAAGAAGATAATCCATAGAATAAGGCTAGTCTTCTACCAGTCAAGTCAGCATTTGCTACAGTCAGCATGAGCAAACACTACATGACTGCATGAGCAAACACTGGACTGATAAGGTGAGATCAGTACAATCAAAAGTGTGATTTCTGCTTCTTGCAGTAATTTAAAATGATGTAGTACTAATGTAGACCACACAGTGTCAGTATTTCACCAACAACTTAAACATAGTCCCTATCTTGACCAAAAAAATCATATCAGTTATAATTATCATCAGCTTTTTGTTTGTTTGTCTGTTTGTTTTGTGTTTGTATGACATTTATAGTTTGTTGACTGTCAGACATGAGGGGAGTAGATGTATTTATCATTCATTCATTCATTCATTCATATTCTACTGCTTTATCTTCCACATGAAGGTCGCATTGGAGCGCTGGTGCCAATCCCAGTTGACATAGAGCAAAAAGCAGGGTACACCCCGGACAGGTCGCCAATCCATCACAGGGCCACACAGAGACAAACAACCATCTACAGGTAATATCCATGACAACAAAACTGAACGATTCAGATTTTATCTTTTAAAACAAACGTCTTATATCTGCTCTCACTTCCCACTGAAACTGTTACAGTTATGTTATGTAACTTGTGTGGAAAATTATGCAGGAATCTGAAAGGCCCATTACTGTTTAGGTCACAGCCATTTTGACAGATCACTGTGGGGAAAATCACAGGTGTAAATAATTAAAGGTAATTATGGTGCTTTCTCCACTAAAATTTGTCAAAATGGCTGCTGTGCAAAGGGCCAATTATGAATTATGTTAAGGTGCAGTCAGAATTGGACAGTTTCCTGTGACTTTTCCCCACTTGTTTTAATATAATTTTTGCTAATTATGGCCCTGCCTCAAGCTACAGTCATCAGCACGTGAGAGCTTTCCGTGTACTCTGTGCCAGGATTGTGTGACGCTAACGTCAAAGAATTAGTCCTTGAACCATGGCCAGGTTAGGACCCTTGCTGCTAACGCATTCCCTACATCCTCATACATGGGGACTCAAAGGTTACTCGCATGTTGGAGTACAGGCCCCATGTTTTCTGTTCGACATCTGTCACCATGACATTGGCTTAGGCTTTGCTTGTATGTAGTAACAGGGAATATATTTGCAAAACATAAAACCTCAAGGTCCAAAACGGCATTTTGATATAATATTAGAACGATCTAGGACACTTTATGGATCTAAATATAAAATGACTCAAATTTGACTCTAACCAGCCACTTTATTAGATACACTGGACCCCTAATCAAGTGTAAGGAGTGGCACCTGGTGTGGTCTCTGCTGCTGTAGGCCATCTGCTTCAAGAGTCAACGTGATATGACTTCAGAGATGGTCTCCTGCACACCTTGGCCTTCTGTAATTATGAGCCAGTGTGGACATTCTCCTCTGAGATGCTTATGGTGACAATCCCAGTGGATGTGCAGTTTGTGATATGCTCAGATCTGTCCATCTGGCACTTAAGACACCTTTCTTCCTCCTCCTGATGCTCAGTTTTAACCTCAGCAGATGCCTAAATGCCCTTTGTTAACATGTCATCATCGAGTGTCCTTTTATTGTGACCAGTCCAGGGCACACCTGTGCAGTCATCATGCTCTTTAATCAGTGTCTTGATACGTCTCACCTGTCAGGTGGATTCTCATAATGTGTCGAGCTCACTAAAACAGATTTTAACAATTTTTTGAATCAAAGTTGAGAGACTTTTATTTGTGTATAGGACATTTGACATCTTTTACTTCAGTTTGTGGAAGATATGAGTAACATGTGTTGCTTTTATATTTATGTATTTGCATTAAAGGAAACATATTATGCAAAATCAACTTTTTAATCATTTTAATACGGACTAAGTCATGTTTTTGTGGTCCGCCTCAGTCTAAGTACAGGAGATAAAACACGCAATGTTGACTTCTGCGCTTATTGTTACGTCACAATGAGACATTCCTGGAAATCTTACAGTCTTACAGAGCTCTGCTTTGTCCCTAAAAAACACAAGAGAGTTCAGGCGAGGGCAATAGTATCCAGAAGAGCAGAAGTCCGCGAAGTGTTCTATTCTTTGCTGCACAGTGCAGCACAGAGTTCTGCACAAACTTCCAGCCGACAATGTGCCGGCTAGAGTCGGCAAATGATGGCTTTTCCAAATGCTAACTTCTGTTAGCTGCCGGGCACAAAACCAAGTGTTCTGAACAGGGCTGTTTTGGCAGGGTGCCGTGAACTGCTATGGTGCGTCATCCTTAAGGTATTTTGACCAAAGCATGTCACAGACATTCATTAGGAAACCAGGGAACTAGGTTAACTTGGAGAAATAGGGTATAATATGTCTACTTGAAGCAGTTAAGAGTACTCCATACAGCGTACATGGTTAGATGTGGCTATAACATGAGCCCTGCTTATGTCAAGCTGTTGATCTGTAATAATCAGGCGAAATTTGTAAGCCTGGTGCACTTGTTGGAGATTCTTCTTTGTGTCCATCACTGTAAGTAAGGGGGCCCCACAGCGCCTCCATCAGTGTCTAACAATAGCACAAGTTAACTTCCTGGATTCACACTCTGTCAGTCTGGCCGTACAACTAGGTTTACACGTGTCTTCAGGGAGAAGACTACTTCCAACAATAACAGAATATATCACTGCACTTGACGAGCACCGCATGACAGCAGGAATCCATTTAGGACCGCAGGAGTAGTTTCAGTGTGTGTGCAGAGACACTAATCTCAACAGTGGACTCTGGTTGTAGCTACCAAACTTAAGATTTAGAGAGAAACTTTCACTCTTGACACACCAGTGTGGATTATGTGTTATGACTTAAATATTCTGTCAGCACCGATTGTGGCATTTCTTTGTGAGTGACATGCACCAGAGCTTTAACCTGCAGAAGGCAGGAGCACTGGAAAAATAATTGATTGTTGGGTTTCATCCACAGGTTGTTAAAATACTCAGAGATGCTTCTGGGGTTGTTGCTTTCTGTCCTGACCTTATCTCATTAGTTGAGCATGGACAGACACAATCTTTCTCTGGACGTGACTGATGACTTGAGGCAGTCTCTCCATCGCGGAAACTCTGAGCCAATAGTGACATGTTTTATTGTGCTCATTGTCTGACTGTCTTACTGACTTCTAGAATTATTTTTGAGGTTTCTTTGAAACGTAGGCCATTTTGTTGGTGTGGTCTCGCTCTCTCTCAACTGTGTATATGATACACTTTACTGAGGTATAAAGTCCAAGTAAATCCATTTATTCTCATTCACAAAGATGTTTAGTGTCCATTAATTTGGTATGACTTCCGTAACAGACCTGTAACTTTACACACAACAACATGCAGTGTCAGTGGTCAGAAACATTTCCCCCCTGAAACACCTGACTAGACAAGAAAGGTTCCTATATAAAAGGAAAACAAAATATTTTGGAATCTCAAATTATTATAGAATCATTGATCAATCACTTAAAATAAAGTGCACCATTATCAATTATGTAGATGCTCCCTGTTGTTGGGGATAGGTTAATAGCACTGTTTTTGGTGTCAGATATGATGCCATAATCGCATTTACACAAACCTAGCTGTTAATATTGCATATGTACTCCAATGCCTTTACCAGCCCAGCTGTTTTAAAAACACATAATCAGTGTGGTTGACATGTGCAGCCCTCACTCACATGACAGTAGTGGCACATTTCCCAGCATGTGGCCGATGCTTACTGAAGCATTTCTGTGATATTTTGGGTGCATGGGTTTGTATTGGATGCCACTCTTGTCATTCACCATGCCATTCTTTTCTTTTTTCAGATATCTGATTTTGATCAGTTTTGGACTGATGCTGAGTATCGTACACATTCAGAAATCAAAGTACGAGACTGTACTTTTTGCTGTTGCTCCAGTTGTACCCTATCTGGGTACAAGCACTGTACCTTTCTCAGTGTGTACATGTACATTTTTGTCACTAGGGGTGCAGAAATGTTTTTTTAGAGGTACAAACGAGCTGGTACACATTTTAAAGGTACAGTGCTTGTACCATGATAGGGTACAACTGGAGCGACAAAGCATTTGTATCTTTTTAGGTACAGTCTTATACTTTGATTTCTCATTTCTACCCATTGGAACCAGTCTCAATTTTCAGTCGGCAAGTCAATGTATTATTTACCTTTTTAACATAAAAACACTGTTAATCTCACTTACATAATAGTAATCAGTGGAAGAGTTGGCGTGCTTCAGACCATGTTCATTTATTTTTCCCTGTGTCACAGAAATTATGAATCTTATTGCATGGAATCAGTTAGAGCCCCAACTAACTGATCTGTCGAATTAATTGATTAATCATTTGGTCCATAAAATGTCAGAAAATTATTATAAACGTTGATCAGTGTTTGTGATTGTTTGAAATGACGATGTTCTCAAATGTCTTGTTGTGTCCACAAACCAAAATGATTCAGTTTGAATGATTTCTTTGTTATGTGGAGCAAAGAAACAATGAAAATATTCACATATAAGAAGCTAAAAAAATCAGAAATCTTGTTTTAATAATGAAAGAAGCTTCAAACCGATTAATCGATTATCAAAATAGTTGATGATTAATTAAGTAATCGATTAATATTCTATTAATAGATTAATTGTCTCAGCTCTAGAACCAATCCGAACTGAAAAACAACAAAATATGTGCTTTTATTTCTCAGTCTCTGCCCTTGAAATGTTCTCCCTCTCATAAAATTGTCTCACTTGTCGCGTGCTGTGATTGTGTGTGTGTGTGTGTGCTGTTACTATTACTGGGCCCAATATGTTTGAAGGCTACGAATTGATTTGAATGAAGACTCTGCTTCAGGGAGAGCGAGCGGAGAGTAAATAAGGAGGTGCCTATTATATACGGAGACAAAAGGGGGCAGAAAAGCGTGGCCAAGGAGAGAGGGGCAGCGCGAGCCTGTTTTGCATGCATGGAGGCTTGTGTGGGAGAGGGAGTTGACAGGGCGCCGCAGTGCTGCCTTCAGCTCTCAGACAACAGCTGCTCAGAAAGAGGAGACCTCCTGAGGGTGCTGTGACATGTCTCGCTCTTTCTCCGTCTCTCTTTTCACCTGTCTGCCTCTCACTTTTATCAAAAACATACGCAAGGCACTCAGCTGTCTTCCCTGCGTTCACACAGACACGCAGACACAGTCTGGTTTTCAGTGACTTCAGAGGACATTACATTTCCTCTACTATATTGGCCTAACCCTAATGTCTTCACCCTATTTTTGTCTCCATGAGGAAGACAAGTCCCCCCCTAATGTGACAGTGTACACAGATTTAGAGTCTCACAACATGAGTAATACCTTGAACACACACAAATGCACACATCTCATCCTCAATGACACACGAGCACACCAGGGCATGTGTGGGTTATGAGATTCATAAGAAATTGGCATGCTGTCTGTGCTCAAACAAAAACACTGGAAATAAACCCGGCTGAATTTTGATGGAATCTGTTGTTTGCTCTGCTTACTTGAAAAAAGCTGTTTATGAAGAATAATTATCAAAACTTTAATGGAAATGGAATGAATTATTCTCCCCGCACTCCTTTTCAAGCTGCTGATGACAGATATTTGAGTAAGCTCTTGTACGGACATCATAAATAAAAAAAAAATGTTGTGGTTAATAATGAATTTGGTGCAGGGGCTTTTGATGAATTTCTTCATGTAAAGAATAGAAAAACAGTGACACACGCCACACAATTTATGAGACTGATAAATCAAATATTACAATAACATCTTTCTGTGTTTAAAGTGACTGAGAAAATTCTGTTACGACTGATGACACTTTTTTACTTTGCCAGAGAAAACACATGAAATAAAGAATCTTGATCTACAACAGAGGGGAAACGTAATCTCAAATTAATCCCAAATTAACTAATCCTAAGAGAGTCGGAACAGGGTTCATTTGTTATTACTTGCATCAGTTTATAAGTGAAGGGGGCAATCGATGTGCTAAGAAATAATTACTGCAGGCGAGAACTTTTTAAAGTTTGCTTTTGTATCAATATATATGAGGACAAACCTTTCTCTTGAATTTATTTTTATGCCCTTGGTTTGTCAATACAACAGAGGGGAAAGGACTGTAGAGGCACAGACAGGACATGATTTGAACTACAGATGGGGAAGGTAAAAAAAAAATCAATTTTGGAGTACAACAAGTCCAGAGACGGCCAAAGACAAAGCGAGGTTACATTAGAAGACACACACACACACACAGGTGGAAAAGTTTAGAGACACCAGCATTAATAATAAGTCACTGCCAGGGAAGATAAAAAAATCCATCAAAACCATCTGGTGCTACAAACTGTCAATTCTCCATCACCTCCCTCACACTCCTGTGGGGGTTCCTCGGCTCACTCCGGCCATATGGGAATATAATCCCTCTGCTGTGTCTCGGTCTGTTCTGGAGGTTGTCGTTCCTACTTAGTCTTGCCTCTGGACACCTCACAACAGACCATAGCATTTTCATGAGACGTCTGAAGCACTTCAGCTGGCTGCTCACGTTGTGAAGGAGCAACGGTTCAGAGCAGAGGTTTAACAGAATAACTGAGCTCCGTTTAACGTGCGAGCGGCAAGCAGCCGACCGTCGCAGAAAACTCATTAAAGTGTCTTATACCGGTAATCTCATTTTTTCCTGTCACTATTCACAAAGACCGTGAGAAATGTGAATGAGAACAGACAGATGAATTAAGAGGTTTACTTTAAAACTCAGAGCCGCGGCTTCACCACTGCGTTCTGCCAACGTCATTAGCTGACCATCAATCTCACGCTTGCCTCCTTTTATTGCTATGTCACCGTTGCATCTGTGGCAGCTGCTCCCTCCTTGAGAATTTCACCCTGCTCTGCACCAAATCTCTGCACGGATCAGATCCCCAAGTTCACCGATCGATGAAGACAAAACTGTATCAATAAATCAGGGTTTGGTAAACTGAGTACATTGTTGACATTGTACCTATTCTCATTTGAGGCTTCAGCAAAGTAATATACTGTCTGTGCCGCTGTGTCCCAGAGAAAAGGTTATTTTAAAGAAGAAACACTGTCTTTACTTTATAGCAGTTGTTTTGTTTGAGAACTGGCAATAATTGTGTTTCTGATGTAGACATTGCCCTTCAAATTCACTTTTCTCGAGGACAAGCTCCTTCCCTAAAGTTACACAAAAGCAAGTAGAAACTAAGATGTCTGATAATTATGTAAAACGTGTACTTTTATCAGAAAAAAACTGTCCTGATGCATGGGCTGATATGTCGTCTAAATCTTTGTTTGTCAAAGGTCATGTTGTCCGCGCTTGTAAGCAAACATCGTGGACCCGGTGTCTGAAATGGTTTTTCCAATTCCAATTACCTGAATACCAAATGCAGAAATTTACCTTTTTACACCCTGTGTTGTTCCCTTAAGTGACTAAAAAAAAGTTTCCAAAGAAGGAATAGCGACGGCGAAAGGTCATAGACTATGCGGGAAATCTAATATCTATATTGTTTTCCGTGAATAGCAGTTGCACATCTCAAGGATTCATTCCGTTGCTTTGACCTTATATGTAATCAAAGTCTATAACTGAAGAGTTTATGACCTTTCGGGCTCTGAATGTCAACATATTAACTGCTTTATTGAGACATTAATAAACATAGATGCTTTAACCTGCAGTATAAACCTGCAGTGGATCCATTACAAATTCAAATCATGCGCTCGCAAACTTTGAGCGAGAACTTAAGTGTGAAAACATAATGTAGAAAATGTTGCATCGAAAAAGAAAAATTGTACAGTTAAATGAAGATGGCACCTTATACTCTGGTACTTGACGAGGCATACACAGTATGTGGTATGTGTGCACTTTGTTGTCAGAGGCAAGGACAGCTGTTCAAACCTTAACAAAGTCAGAATACTGAGTAGACAGGAGGAGCACAGAGGTGGGAGACTGTGTACGGCAAATGAATATGTGATTATGACTTACAGTCAACCCATCCAGGGCCAGCTTCCCTATCTGACTTGATTACTAATTTTAAGAGATGCTAAAGTGCGATTGTTTGTGAAAAAAAAAAAAAAAAAATGTCCATCTGTTTCCTTAAATCTGATGCAGGAGTGGATTCTCTCACTTAGGCCCATTAGGCGAGGACAAACGGCAAACTGTGGGATCGTTGGATCAATACTGAGGATTGCTGTTGGCTGTTATACCGAGGTCAGGAAGACGACAAATGATTACTGTTAATGACACGTAACTTAACTCTCCGTTTCCTACTACACTCTCTCTTTTGTTGTCCTTGGACAGATATGCAATTAAATTGTCATCTCTGCTGTGATGCGAATCCTAATCGTGCGGCTGAAACCCTCAAACTTTTGCAGCACCATTCCTTTCCCATAAGAAGAGCTGCATTATTGGTCTAATGGACAGCTTGAATATGAAAATGTAATGGTCCAGTAAAAAAGAAATTCCTCGCAGTTTACAGATTTTTAACGTCTTTTTTTTTTTTTATATGAATTTGTGATATCTCGCCATAAACGATTTTGGTGAAGTGATTCATTTGCCTTCATCTGTTTCATTTCCAGTTACGACACAAAAACTTGTTTAAAAGCCAATCATATAATACAATCTGAGTCCAAATGGATATTTAATCGTTATATCAGTGGAACACCACTCTGCTTTTCTTAAAAATAAAAACCCCTTTATTGTCTGAATACACTGTTCTTTCTATTTGTCCTCACAAAGCAAACAACTTGCTCCTGTAAGCCTACATAAAAATGCAGTGTCATGAGCCAAGGTTAGCACTGTAAACACTCTTCACTCAGACAAAGACCTGAGTGTAAATTTACCAGTATTTTACAGGGATTGAGGTGTGCAAAGGACGACTCCAGAATAACCATTTAGCCAGTGCCATGTTGACGTTTGGCGACAGGACGTTAAGAGTAATCACCAGCTGTCAATCACACTGGTGTCCACTCACATGTGCTTTAATGTTTATTTTCCTCTAAGTTAGAACATCATTTACACATTTCCAAAGAAGACCTTAAACTAGTGATTAAGACTATTAACTCCTTTGTATCTTACACGAAATGGCTTACGGGGATCAGTATAAAAAAAATGGTGTATTTCTATCACAATAACCTTAAGCAAAAAAAGTTTTACTTGTAGAAATTGAGAGACTTTGTGAAAGAGCAGAGGTTGTGGTTTGAGTAAAGGATGATAAATAGCTCTTTACCATTTCTGGGTGCCTTAAAAATGGATCCGCGTCCTGTTAATGCCAAGTCTGTTTTGAAACAGATGCTGTTTTGTATGCTCTCCTGGACGAACCTTTCATACTGGCCACAAACAAAGGAAATTGGTCCCCCCCCCCCAAAAAAAGATGCCAATTCCTTGAGAAGAGCTGAAAGAATCCTCATTTCCTGCCTTGTACAGCAGTGTGGCCTTCACGCTGAAGAGGAGTTTATGTTTGTGACTTGTGTCTCATCCTTGTTTCCCCTCTGTTCTCGCTCTTCTGTGCTCTGTGACAGGCGGAACGCGCGGTGCTTCAAGCAGGAAAGATGGGCCCTATTATGTTAGCTGTATTATGTTATATCTACGGGAAAAAGAGCAGACCCGCAGTGATGACGCACAGGCCTGTATCGTGCTGTGCTTTGGTACAGCCCTGAACAGCTGGAAAGGCTCACCTGCTGCACTGCAGTCAAGGTCAGTGGACAGTGATGGCTGCAACCCAGTTTGGGTAAGGCCTGTGTGAAGTGACGAGCTATTGAATTTACACAGAGCACCAGCTCATGTTGGCGATTTCCCCCACGTCTGCCGAATACATTGTGTGTTTGACCATCAATCAAGCCTGACAGGTATTGTCATATCACTGGAGCAACTTTGCATTGTCGAGTTTTCGCAGCTCAGCGAGACGGATTCATTTCTCCTTCTGAAAAAGTTTTCACCGTCTTAGCTGTGAACTTGCTCACTGCAGAATATTACCCGCAGTGAGAATGTGCTCTTCTTAAAGCTCTTATGCAGAACCACTATTGCCCCATGTGGACTTCTGAGTAATAACCAAAACAGTGTTGTCTCTAACGGCGTGTTTGGAACGGGACGGTACATATTTTTGCTTTTACGTTTCCATGAGGAATAGTACCGAAATAACCTGCTCCAACCTTTCCATTTTTCAGTACCCTTCCTTTGTGGTACCACATAATGGTACAGTAGGGTACGGGTGGAGCTAGACCCACCACACTGAGCTGATTGACAGAAAAGCGTCACTCCCTGGCTCGAGTTCTTGTTGAGACAAACAGCCACAAATTGAGAAGGAATAAAGAGCTGCTGGATGTCCTCCATTGTTGTCTGTTGTGTTGTTGTCCGCCTACCGCGTCATGGTGCTGTTCTCAGTTGAAAAGTTGAGTTCCTACTCTCACACATTCACAGAGAGAGAAGAGAAAGAAGCAATGCTGTCTTCTGATGTTGAGATTGACACAAAGTGCCACAAGCAGCAAGTTGTCAAGCAGCTGCTCAGGGAGCGCTTGATTCCTGTTGGCAGAGCACGCATTTTCAATACTGCATGCTCATGATTAAAATAGGATTGCTACATTTTTGGTTTTTTTTAGCAGTAGAATCCACTTCTGACACTTTTCATGGGCACTTCTTGTGTTGTGTTTTCAGCCATAATCCAATTATGTGACGCCGTCTCATTTTACTCGTGCGGTGTGCTTCCTCTGCCTCACTTGCTCTGTCGTGGCGTAAAATATGTGTGAACAGACACGAAAACAAAACACTGCTATACTGAGAGATAGAGAGAGAGATAGTTACTGTAATAGTTGAGTTCACTCCTGTCATTTCAGCTCATTCTCCTCACCTGCAGCTCATTAGTTATATACAGTATATATACCTCACCTTACCTCTGCACAGTTTGTCTTGTGTTCTTGCCAAGTTCTCCTGTGTCCCTAGTTTTTGTAGCCTGCCTGTTCTGACCTGCTTTGTGTTCTGACCTCTGGATTCTTGCCCGCCGTTGATTGGATTTGTTTGCCTCGTTGGACCGGTTCCCTGGTATATTTTTGACCCCTGTCTGTTTTTTTGATCAAGTGAACTGAACGCTCCTTTGAACCGACTTCTGCCTTTGTCGTGCTTTTGGACTCTTTTCTGCCCGTACGCCTCACAGTTACACAGCGTTGTATGAACTCATTTGACAGTGGTTTGAATGTATCAGACATTCATTTTTTTTTCATTAAATTCACTAATTCAGCTGTATGTTCTGTATCTTTTCATCTTGAGATTTACCTTTGTCATCCCCGGCAAATGAGGTACACCGGCCTCTCATTTCTCTTTTGAAAGAGTGACTTTTCTTTTGTGACATTTTCTTGGCAGTCGCCAGGATTTCTCGCGTGTATTTTGGGAACATCCTGAGGGACATAAATCTCCTAATTTATGTTATTTTCCCTTTACTGCATAATTAATTGTCTCTCTTAGTCTTTCGTGTTTCTGAGTCACAGATAAAGTTATCTCACAGGTCATATATGGCCCACTGGTGTGATGTTCTTCGCCTTTTGTACACATGGTAACAAAACAACTTGTATATCCAGAGCCGTCATGATATGACTGCTCATTACCTCAGTGTGTAGATGCAACAACACGAGTTAGAGTCTGAGAATCTATCAAGTTTGTAACCTTCTTAGTCAGTGCTGTCTGACATCTGTTGTGCTCTTGCCGCACATACCAATTTTAATTGTTTATCAGGGTCATTATCATTCTGTCACAGACTTTGATGCTGGCGCTATATCCATAATAGGGCATCAGTCGGGTGATCAATCACACCGTGTCAGGCGGCAACACACGACATCTCAAATACAAAGTGCGACAGACATAAGCAGCTATCTGCCACTTTTGAAGAATTTCCAAATTAGTTTTAAGAGGTTTCAAGGAGAAATTTGCAGTGGTCTTTAAATCACAGGGCTCTTTTCAAATGTCACTCCAGCTGGCTTATCCAGTCTGAGCAGCAGAATAATACACATGATCCAAAACAACTGAAATAAAGGCTTCCCTAATTATATTTTTACAAAGTCTACCATAAAATACTTTTTTCCCAAAGCATTTACTAACACAGTTATTCTCTACACAAGACGCCTTAATTATATTGAAAATTGAATCACGCAAATTTAGAAATGTACTGACTTGGGCGTTTGATGTTAAAGAATAATCTGTTTAGGAGTCAGACTATATATACCCTACCGTTCAAAAGTTTTGGTCACCTATACAATTTTTGTGTGTTTTCCATTAAAGCTATATTACCTTTCTTGCATTTTTACACTTTTCTTTTGTAATCTTAAATTAAAAACGTAAGATAAACCCATCAGGTTTTGAAACTCATATTTTTTTAATTCTCGTATTATTATGATAAAAGTATCACCAATTAAAATATTCGGACCGAATAAAATAATTGGCCGAGCTACCTTTCTGTCTTCTGTCGCGAGCCTCGCCTCTGTCAACTGTCACGCGCCTCGCTGATCGCTGTGTTAACAACGTGGCGACTTTGTCGCGAAATCTGCCGACTCTTTGTGGTGTTTGGAGACTCTCATGTGAAAGCACTTATCACTCTGCAGTTACTGTGCTTACAAGCAGCGTATGTTGCCGGGATCCCCTCTCAAAGCACAGTATAGCGTCCACAGTCCCAGCCTACAGTCAGAGCAGAGACAACCTCATCACTCTATGTCCAGGCTGCTAATGAATCGCGCATGCGCATAGCCGCTGCTGTGGAGGGTGAGACTTTGAGGGAGGCGGAGGTGTTCATGTTCAAATTTTTACTAAAAAAATCACACTTTTATTCATCAAAAGAGTTGCAAAATGAATAGAAAATATAGTCAAGACATTGACAAGATATGGAATAATGATTTTTATTCAAAATTATAATTTTGCTTTCATCAAAGAACCAGCAAAACTGTTTTCAGCTGTGTAACATAATTGCTCAAGGGTTTTCTAATCATCCAATAGCCTTCTAACGCAATTAGCAAACAATGTACCATTAGAACACTGGAGAGATGGTTGCTGGAAATGGGCCGCTATACACCTATGTCCATTAAAAACCAGACGTTTGCAGCTAGAATAGTCCTTTACCACATTAACAATGTATAGAGTGTATTTCTGATCCTTCAAATTCCTTAATAAAATAAGGACATTTCTAAGTGACCCCAAACTTTTGTATGGTAGTTCTAAATGTATGATTTACTAATTACTAAACCACTACTAAAACCTTAGGAATTACTAGCTGGTATTTTTTGTTGCACCAGGCAAACTGATACAATTCCGACGATAACCTGGCTACCCACTCAGCATGCAAAGCAGAATGTAAACAGTGTTCATGGACGCATGGCAGCCGGACAATTTCACTGAGATGCTGGCATAAAAGCATCTGCTCGACGCACAGTGCTGTAGTGGATTTGTATTGTGTGTGTGTGTGTGTGTGTGTCCCCACCACCACACTCGTATATCTGCATAGACCCTGGTGCAAAATATCTCCATGTAATACAAAGTTGATGAAATGGAAACAGAGCCCTGTTCAGCTCCCAGAGGTGCTCAGTTGTCAGTAAGTCGAAGCGGTGATTTTGATTATTTGGTCGCATCAGAAATGTGTGTGTCGGCATGCTCATCTAAAAGGTGGATTCTATCTCTCATAACCCTTTTTTCTGTGGATGACAGGGGGGCGTCCTCCTGTGGTGCCATCATCCTCTCCGAATGAGCCATTATTCTCTTTGTGTTTCATTTTGCTGGCAGGTTATGCCAGTCTTACTCTATGTCGGGTACGTGTCAATGTTTAATAATTAAGCTAAGCTCTATGCAGTTGCTGGTAAAAGTCGTGCAACACATTTTAAATCAGGAGCGACGACAACCCGATATGTATTATTACACTGACAGTGCTTTTTCATTATACAGTTTGAGCACTACTTGGTTCGACTATACACGGTTTGGTATCGGGCATGTTTTCCATCACTATAGTACGATAATTTCCGGACTATTGAGTGCACCTGAATATAAAAAATGTAGAAAGAAAAACAAATGTGTACATATATAAGCCGCACTTAAGCCCAAGGTGTCCACATTAAAAAAATACATGCATTTTTTCAAAAAGTGCCTGTAACACGGCAGTAACACAGCAGTAACACAGCTGGTTAAAAAAATAACCAGCCTACCAGAAAAGTCATTGATCGGAACTGGCGTGACGTTGTTTTTAAACTAAGAACGGGCAAAGCAGTTGATTTCAAGTTAATTAAAAAGATTAGTTCAGTACTTCCTGCACAGACTCCGTCTGACACGGTCACTGAATTAAAATGGGGCTGAGCGGGTTGTGATTCGGCTCACGATTGCCAACTTTCAGCAGTGATGTCGCTAAATACACCAGATTCCTCTGTTAGATATTGAGATTTGAGAAATTTCCTTTCGGCATTGTTGATTCTTGTGTCGGACGTCGCGCTCATGATTCTTCCAGTGACTCTCTGACCAATCAGTGGCCGGCAGTCTGTTGAAGTCACATTTTTTGTATCGGCTCAGCTCGCTTTGGAACCTCACTAGAGCAGGTACTAAACAAAAGAACAAGGTACTATCAGTGCTCCAGTTCACATTAGACTTAGCTATATTGAGATTTACATGAGATTAGCACATGCAACATTCGTATAAGACAGCTAATAAGATAATTGACCCATTTCTACATTCTATTAACTTGACTCTATTGTGTCTATCACTGGAGAATTCTCTGTAAATATTGTTTTTTGTTTTGTTTTCAGCTGCACTCGATCACACCACTCATTGGTGCATCCCACACCCCCGCTGTCTGTTATCTGTGAGCAACAGCTTGAAAATTTGACCTCTGTGATAAAGCGTCACATCAAAGAGTCATAAAGGGGGGGATCGGCAGGTGGAATATTGAATAGAAGTGTTGTGCTGCTGTGTTTACTGCTCAGTCGCACAGGGCCGACGGAGAAGGTCTTCCTTCATCGCAGCAGATGTGCTCCACAAAATGTCCCCGCTGAGTTTCCAAGAAAACGCTGAGTGAGAGAGCCGTAAGACTATACGCTGAGTCACAGCAGGTGCTTTTATACGTCAGATTACAGTCCGGATTAGCACCTGCTGCTGAATAAAAACAGGTCTCTTTATGGTATATTTAATGCGACTCATAAATAATTTGTCATTTTGCTCAAGTTGAGGGCATTTTTTTGAGAAGAATGCAGAGCTGCAGAAGCACAGTATGAGGAGACGTCTTTGTGATCGGAATAAGAAAATGCTTTGCTGGTTAAACTATTTATTTAATGCATGGAAGGAGATTTCCCTCAGGCGTCATGGAAGCAATTAGAAAGATACCTCTTTTGATGAGCACGCACACATGGGCTGTGCTGCACCAACAAAGCCATTTTATGTATTTTGTCTATTGCATTTAGATGTACTGAAAAAAGAAAAGAAAAAAATCCAATCACAACAGTTTTTTGTTTTTTTAAATTTTGGGTGGAAAGTTTAATCCAACTAATGTGGATAATTTGTCCCCGTTAACCTTCTTCTGTCAGCTAATCATCTAAATGATCAGCAGCTGATGCCAGGATTGAGGTCAGGTTCTTTTTCCCCTCATTTGTAAAAAAAAAGATATGAAGTTTCCTGGAACTATGGTGATTATATCTGTTGGACACATTTTCAGTATATGTATCTGGTGAAATGTAGGTCAAAGTCAATGTAAGGAAGGAGAGCTGGCTATGGAGGCATATATGAATATAATATTGTTTGGGACGATACAAATGCAGTAGTTTCCTGCTAACTATTTACTGTGCAAGTTTCTCATGCCCGGAACTCTTTCTACACATAATTATTTATAGTGATGTCAACATTTAAGGGTTATTATGTGTAACATATGTTCAACAGTGAACTTGAAGCTTTTTAAACAGTTACTGCAATTTGATGCATTTTATAACGTATGTTATGTTTGATTCCATTACGTTACCTGTAGAGCTGCAACTAACGATTATTTTTACATAATTGATGATTAATCTGTCGATTTATTTCTCGATGAATCGTTTGGTCCAGAAAATGTCCGAAAATGTTAGACGTCAAACCTGCAAATGGTGATGTTCTCCAATGTCTTGTTTTGTCCACAAACCAAAATGATTCCGTTTCAATGATTTCTTTGTTATGTGGAGCAAAGAATCAAAGACAATATTCACATTTAAGAAGGTAAAACAATCAGAAATCGTGATGTTTTAATCATGACAAAAATCTTCAAACCTATGAATCGATTATCAAAATAGTTGACAATTAAATTAGTGATCGATTAATTGTTTCAGCTCCATTTACCTGTTACAGTCCAGTTTTAGCTTACTTAAGATATCAGAACTTCAGTAAGAACATACCCAGTAACCAAGACGATGCTCTGTGACTAATCTAGAAGAAAACTGTTCCTGTGGAGGCCGTTAATCCCTTAACTTACATCAAAACTATTCCATACTTCCTCAGGAATTAGCTATGATCCCTCTGTTATTAGCACCGCTCCACGCACCTACACAGTAATTAGTGGAGTAATTAGTGGAGTTAATGTTTGATAGGGTTGTTCCTGCTCTGTTCTGTTCCTGGTAATTCAGTGGCACTTTCTGAGTATTTACACACTTATTTACCTGTGCTAATTACCCAAATAACTGGTAACTAGGGGACTGTTAAAGGAAGGGTTAACCAAGGCTTTTTTGGTTTGGTAAAGTTCAGTTTTGACCAAAACATCAAAAACATAAACACAGTTTGTTTCACCACTGCTATCAGGAAAAAAAAATTATATTTCAATTTCCTTTTTCCAGTTTCCTTACTCACTGATGACACATGGTTAGTTATTTATGTCTTCATTTGATCACAAAGGCAGTTTGCAGAATGGAGTTTGTGTCCTATTGTTTTTATAGCTCACTGTGTTGTTCTAAACACACACTCACTGAAGACACAAATGTTTTTGCAAAAGTGAGAATCTGTTGAAGATTGAGGAAGAGTCCTGGCCAGAGAGGAAATGTAAAGACTGGCAAATCCAATGTGTACATTAACATAAATTTAAAATGTGCTATTGTGGTGTGCAGCATAAGATAAGTCATGTTTGGTTTGGAACCTCACGTACGACTGAGGTGGATATTTCATAATAATTAAAAGTGTATATATCGGGCAAACGTGACAGATGGACTGAAAGCAGGAGCAGTGACTATCTTGCTGGTTTGGAGGGGAACCACACACAATGTTGAGAGACATGTTTTTATTAAATTAGTGAGCAGCGCAGCGGTTGAGAAGGAGGTGGAAGCAGAACACAGCCACTGGTTCTGCTCCTGCAGCAGTCATGCATTAACTACAACACCATTTTATCCCCTTTTTTCTCTTCTTTCATTCTCTGATGTTGCCGTGTAGAGGATTTTTAATTAGTGAAACCTTTTGCTGTCGGATACATCCAGTTAGAAAGTTCAGGCACTTTTGTCTGAATAAATAAGTATAACACAAAAGAACACAACATTCAGTGTGATACATTTAGCAACATCTTTATTCTTTATTGTCATTATACAACCGACATTGCACAACGAAATGACGAGGTCAGCCCGCGTCTGACTGTTTTTGGCGTTAACATCTATCTTCACTTGATGAAAACAGCCACAAAGAGACGAGTTTCCTGACACACGGCCTGATTTATCGACTAAATACGTCTGTAGAGGTGAAAGGCGTAGTATCCTGCCAGAGGGCGTTACCTTGGTTGTGTGACGTCAGCTCTATAGCGGAGATCTATATTGCAGCTGTGTTGAAATACCAGGCTATTCATGAGATAATAGGGCTGATGAATCTAAATCCCGGGGGCTGCTGCCTGCACATTAATCGTCTTATTTGTAATTGGCAGGATGGTATGGACACACTATGTGACCCACATTTAAACATAAACAAAGAGATGTGTGTGCAGAAGATGGGATGCTGTTGGTGAGAAGCCGTGACAAACAGAAAGGGAAAATAAAGAGAAACTTAGACTGAGAGAGTCCCAGATGTAATGGCTTTTTTCAGGATGGAGTGTCACCATTGTTATTCATAGAATTGCATGCTTGGATTAGGAGAAGTTCCTCACCCACATAACATTCTCATGGCCTGAAATTGTCATTTAATTCAATGATGGTGCAATGAGACCGAGCTTGATGAGAGAAAAAAGAAAACCCTGGCACGCTAGAATACAGACATCTAAAGATGATTACACACTAAGTACAATGTAGATCTCACAAACACATAATGTCTATAGAATAACTTTTCACTCTTTATTTGCCCACTTTTATTTCGTTTTTTTTCCACTTCAGAATGAGGACAGACGGGAAAACACTGGGGAAGAAGAGATTACAACAAAGTAACTGGACCGGATTCAAACTCATGTCACAGTTTCATGGTTTTATTTAGCCCAGCGAGCCACCAGGACACCATAATCTCTCCTCCTGCACACACTTCCCCTTCAAATAAAAACACTGTCATTATCATCCACTGGACCAAAATATGCTCTGAACAAAAATCTATTGACAGTAACATTACATTTTATGCATCTTTAATGGTTACAGAAACCTACTCCTCTTGCAGAATTGATGTCTGAATATTTGAACCTGTAGGAGTAAAGTACCATCTATAGAGACTGTATGCACATTTAAGGTGTTCATTTAAAATGGACAGTGTACAATTAAAACATTATTGTTAGCATTTGATGCACTGTTCGAGATTATACTTTAGAGTTCATTCACATCTTTAGTCCCTCGACAGCATAAAGTACAGCAAAAATAGCATTTACACACAAAATGTATACTCTACCATTCACATGTTTGGGGTCACAGAAATGTCCATATTCTTGAAGGAAAAGCAAATTTTTTCAATGAATATAACATTAAATCAATCATAAATACACTCTATACATTGTTAATGTGGTAAACGACTATTCTAGCTGCAAACGTCTGGTTTTTAATGGAATAATAATATGTACATAGGTGTGTAGAGGCCCATTTCTAGCAAACATCTCTCCAGTGTTCTAATCTTGTCAATGTCTTGACTATATTTTCTATTCATTTTGCAACTCTTTTGAAGAATAAAAGTGTGACTTTTAATGGAAAACACACAAAAAATTGTATAGGTGACCCCAAACTTTTGAACGGTAATATAGTACACAGCAAATAAAGCTCCTTTATAGATGTTTCTTGTGCCACAGAAAAAGCTGATTCCCCCCAAATGCGGTGCAACGAAAATGGTTCAGCGTGATCAAGTATAGTATAAAAGATGCTCTGATGGATCATGTTGACTTTAAGGGGCTGGTGTGCACAAAGTCACTTAGTTTAGAGATGATACATGGATCTGAAAACTGCAGAGGTGCAATAAAATGATTTAAAAAAGTTCAACAAAGTAACAATTAGGCTTGATTTCTCACTCTAGAGCTGACAGCAACTGTTGACAGTGAACGTAATATTTACTGTTTGCTGCAGAAAGGAAAGAAGGAAGGAAGGATTCTTTTTTATCTCCACATTTCACTACATCCCCCCCGTCAACACACTGCAAAACCAGCGTATCAATATTAAATATCTAGCAATAGTTTTGCTCCTTTTTTGACAGGACTGATCAGTGTGCCTCTCAATCCTTGACTGCTATAAGACTGTAAAGGTCAAACATGAGACAGATAATCTTCACTGACCACGAGTTCTGGCACAACATCTGATTCCCTCCCCCTCTCGTGAGCAACAGTGTCCTATCAGGAGCCGTCCTTGTCCAGAGGCATGTTCCAGCGATAACAAACCCACAGGAGCAGAGACAATAAGCAGATAAATGGACTGGGAGTAGGTGAATAAACACTCGAACGCTCAATACTATTGAGTTTGTGCAACTCTGTATCTCAAAGAAAAGCTTATTGCACATTCAGAACTGTGGCCATGTATAAATAGCGCTTGTAATCATAAAGGTTGGACAATGGCCCGAGGTCAAAGCCACAGTTGTAAGGTTCATCACAGATATAGGTTTGTAAGAAGAAGACAGGGAACGTGGGTTCTGACACTGGATGGGGAATTGATTTACCGTATTATCACATTAAAAGGTTTAAATACTTTGTTCTTTACAACACGGTAAAAAGCTCAAACAGTCCTACAAGATAAGGGGAAAAAAACGATTAGTGCCAACTCGCTATAAATGCTCAGGGTGAAATGATTAGACTAAATTGGGTAATAAAACACTTCAGTGGTTCAATCAGGAGAGACTATGGTGAACGTAAAATGAATTTATTACAGATTAAACAGAATAATGTGCTGATTTAAGGAGTCGTTGAAATATCAATGCTGCAGGACTGTGAGCAGACGCAGGCACAGGTGCTGATAGTGGCTGGTGACCTGATGAGACTAAAGAAGGATGAACCTTTAAGTGCTAAAAACAAAGGCAACTGGACTTCTGTTAGGGTCTGGAGGACGTTTTACTTCTTTTCCAAAGTCAGAACTGAAGACACCTTTTGGATGAGAGGAGAAACGTCTTCAAGAACCGAACTGAAGCCTTCGTTTTTAGCACTTTAAGGACCACCGTGACCTGGATGACTGCAGAACCTTCAAGGGTGAAGAATGATGGGTTATTTTGAGTTCAGTGTGTAATTGATTCACAGTTTGATGGAATTTGTCAGGCGATGCTAGACCTGCAGTGCAGCCCGCTGTCCAAATGAGGAGATGTCGGGCGGAGACGTAGATGGTATATATATATATAAAAAAAAGGACATAGTCTTCAATTTGCAAAACATATATCCTGTTTTGAGGCCTCAAGATTTGCAATTCAACCAGAAGTTCACAGGCGCCCGTCAATCACAATGGTTTCCATTTATATGTGCCGTACCGTCTTCCTTTTTCCACCGCGGGTCATCGGCAACAAGTGAAACTAGATGAAAGAGAGCGAGCACTTTCTCCTTCACCAACGCTTCTCTCCCCGTTTCCAACAGTGTTAATGGACTCAAGCGGGGCTCGGCATCTGGATCGCCACCAAAAATCTAATCATTTCTTCCTCGGTCCACAATCTACATCCCCGGATAATTTCATCAAAATCCCGCCTTAACTTATGTTGCTCACAGATGCAGCCAGAAACAACATCGTTGTTGGAGCAGTGGCACTTGGCAGAAAGACATTGTGACAGATGGGAAGGGGAAAAAAAACTATTTACATGGATGAACATAAATGCAGAGGAATGTGTTTCCATGCTTGCAATGAGCACGAAAACACTGTGTTTGTGACAGCAGTCAGTGTATTTATATGCAAACAACAGTAAATGACCTCTTGTTTTGAAAATGAACACACAGACTCAAAAAAAACCCACACACATTCATGCATAAATGAATAAATGAAACTATGAATTCATTTTTTTTTTCCTATTCTTTAGGTAATCTTCATATAAATAAGTGTTGGACCTGGTATTCTTGGCTAGAACACTTGAGTTCAGAGTCACAGTGTCGCTGCGTCTATCTCAGCTGTGTGTCTTCTGGCTGCATCTGCACTGTTGGGATTTCCTATCCTGTTTCACGGCGGTAATTGAAACAGTGCAGGTGCGAGGCTCAGTGCACAGGGACTTCATTAGCAAAGAGAGAGATTTTATTTGACCCATTTTCAGAATACCCCGAGTCCTACGCAGAGCTTTTTTTTTTGACACCTTGACTGCTGTTTTGACGTAAAGAGGAAAGGCAGCTAATTTATTTCTATGGCGCATTGATCCATGGAGAATGTCTCCGGGTCATTTCCTCACCTTGAGTCCAGGAGGGTTGAGAGGCCAAGGTTCACATGACTGGTGATCAATCTTAAGTGTTTCTCTTTTAAAACCATGTCAAATTGCCTCTTATGTCACCTCAACAGTTAGTTTGGAGAACAGCCAAAACAAAGACAAAAAAAACGGTCCCGTTTCCAGCCAGAGACAGATGTGTCTCTTTTACAGATCCCTCTGCTCAATGATGAACACAGATGAGTGCGTGCGATTGTCTTGTTTGAAAATCACTTTGCCGTGAGCCGACCGTCCGCTCACTGGAAGGTGTAGCAGCAGGCGGAGGCGGCGAGCATGAGCAGAATATCAAGTGTTGCACAGAAGGAGACCATGGCGACTACCAAGGGACGCATGTGCATCTTATGAAATTAATGTCGTAGAATTAATTCAGATGCAGTATTCAAATATAAGTCTCTTAAAATGCATTAAAACTAGATAACAGTTCACTCACAGGAGTTCTTCTTCTCCGTTTGCCCGCGTGAAGGAATAAATCAGCTGATAATGACCTTGGGACTTAGTGGCTGCGGGGCACAAGGGCATTTGCTTTGTAAACAAGCGGGATGCATGACAACTACATCAGTTACGCACGACCCATTTCCATACCGACTGACCGGGCAAACACTCGTGTGACGTCAAGTTTACGTGCCACGGCACCGGAGTCCAGGCACCTTTTACCAGTTAGCTGCGTTAGCTCCTTTTGATCCGTTAGCCCATTAGCAAAAAGAAAAACCAGCATACCTGTGTACTGCATATGTGTGCCTCTGTTTTTAAAGTTTAGCGTTACTTTAGAGACTCATTTTAGTAATCGGGGTTATTAAAATGCAGGAATAAATCAGCTGACAATGACCTTGGGCCTTAGTAGCTGCGGGGCACAAGGGCATTTGCTTTGTAAACAAGCGGGATAGTTGACAACTACATCAGTTACCAGCAAAGACACGTGTGTCACATGACATGCTAACACAGATAAGTAAGAAGTCCCACATTAAAAAAAAAAAAAAATTGTGCTGGGCAGGTTAACGCACAACGCTTTTCCATGCCGACTGACCGGGAAAAGACGTGTGTGATGTCAAGTTTACCGGAGTGCAGGCACCTTTTACCAGTTAGCTCCATTAGCTGTTAGCTCTTTTAGCACCGTTAGCCCATTTGCGAAAATAAAAAACAGTGTACCGGTGTACTGCGTATGCGTGCCTCTGTTTTTTAAAGTTTAGTGTTACTTTAGAGACTCATTTTAACAATCGGGAGCCTTTTTCCGGTCAGTCTTCATGGAAATGCGTCAACGTTGATGCCGTTAGCACCGTTAACCACCGCGTGTTAACATGCCCAGCACTAAAAAAAAGTTGGCTTTATTAATCCTAAATAATAACAAACTCAATTTCCCTCTGCTGTAAATTCTTTTTGGTGTAAAAATGTTGAGTCCATATCTGTGTTGGACACAGAGAAGTGTGGAGAATTGCAGACACTGTCGCTGTCATCGGTGACCAAAGAGTTGCCGCCGAAACCAGTGACACAATGAACGCAGCGCTGCTTCTTCCCTGCGATAAATTTGTCTCGCGGTCGCAGTCCGACGCTTAATGAGTCTGGAGATGACGACGCGGCGCAGACGTATTAGGTCATGAAGAGCTTATTTCACTTTGTGCCAGCGAGGGAGTCACATTTTAATTAATCCCAAATCTGCATATAGTCAATTTGCATCTCAAAAGCCAGCAATCCTGCTAATTTCCATGAAATTGAGCGTCTTAGTAGAGGGTGACTGAGACACGTGGAAGACGGGAGTCAATCCGAGAGGGTTCTTATTCTGTGAGAACATCACATGAGGGAATCGACCTCGCAGATTATGGACGTGTTCGCCTCCCTCATGTTGTCCATTAATAACATTACCTCAAAGCAATAGCTTTGCTAATTAATAAACATTTAAATGCAGTGATCCTTAATATTGTAATTTTACAACATGGCCAGTAGCTTTCGCTGAAGAAGACTTGAATATCTTGTTATAAGTTAACATTTGGTAAAACACAAAATGACATTTTTGAATTTGCATAATTATTTGTATTTGTAGTGTTTTTTGAAATTACCTCACTCTGTTGCTATTGTATTACTGGTTGCTAAAATGTTAATATTATGTTGCCTTTTACTTAGGTTGCCCTGAGGTCTAGAGTCATCTGATCTGGGATCTGTTTCTTACGTGCAAGGCATGAATATTCTGTGACCTAATTCTGCAAGAACACAATTAGACGCTTACAAGACGTGTATGCAAATACAGATCGACTTTATTATGCAAATAGCTACATTTTGCAGACAGAAACCGGACAATGCTTATCAAAGTTGTTCATACTTTCATTAATTTAATTTTGTACAATTGATGACGGCAGTACTGCCTCACAGAAAGCAGGTCACCAGATTTGAATCCTTTCTGGTTTTCTCCAGGTTTCTTCCACAGTCCACAACATGCAGAGGTTTTTCTGGACGCTCTAAATTGACAGTGGCTTTGAATGTGAGAGTAATTTGTTGTTTAAGGTGTTCCCTGCCTTTCTCTCTATTGCCACTTTTCCACTAAATGCTCCTGCCACACCGTGTCTTTCCTCGGCTTCGGCACGGCACGGTTTGGTTGTGTTTTCATTACAATAATAGTACCTCCTCCTCACAGCACGGCTGCATGAAACTGCACACAAACAAGTGAATATAGTGACTTGTAAAGCAGTTCTTTTCAGTGGAACTGAATCATTAGAATCAGTTAATTAAAAGCTTTGTTCAGTGCTTCCTGCATGACCAGAGCACAGACTCTGTCTGACACAGTTGCTGAACTGAAATACAGCTGCAGGGTTTGTGAAGCGGCTCCACGCTCACAATCGCCAGCTTTCAGCAGTGATGTCACTAAATACACCAGACTGACTCCTCTGTTAAATTTTAGACATTTCCTTACAAGTTTTCAGGATTTTTAAGTCTTTTTAACTGATCTACAGTTTGGCATTGTTCGCTTTGATTTAGAGCTGAAAGTATTAATAACTACTTTGATAAGCTTTTTTTCATCTTTAAAACAAGATTTCTGATTGTTTTAGCTTCTTAAATGTGAATATGTTCTTTGTTTCTTTGCTCCACATAACAAAGAAATCAGTAAAACTGAATCATTTTGGTTTGTGGACAAAACAACACATTCAAGAACATCATAATTTCCACGCTCATGATTCTTCGAGTGACGACACTCGCTGACCAATCAGTGTAGGAGTAGTGTAGTATCTTGGAACCTCACAAGAGCAGGTAAAGCTCTGGTAACCTCACCAGGTACTATCGCTAAAGGAAAAGCAAAAAAGAAAAAGCGTGCCGTACCGAGTTGAAAAGCAGCATATGTTCCCTGAAGCCCTCGTGTGGAGGATTAAGTGTTACACAATGAGTGAGTGAGTAAAAACTGATGAATGGGGATGACTCGGCGCTGTTCGCATGAAAGCTGCCTGTCATATCTACCACCCAGAGGCTTGTGCTCGAGAAAACCCATTACAAGATCAAAGAAATAACTTCTCACATAAGATGACCTCTCACACAAAATCCTCTGTCTTTTCCCCAGGATGCTGTCGCCACAAAACTGCTCAGCGAGGTCACACATTCAGTTTGGACTAGTTTCTTGTCACTTACCCCTCCGTTTTTAAGCTCCCTCTTGTCTGGCCAGGAGCATTTTGGATCCATCTTTTAACCCCTGTTAGAGAGAATAGTGTTGTTTAAAGGTGCATTATGTAATAAATCTAAAGCAACTAGCCATAAAATCCTCCTAGTATGTCACAGAGACTCAGGAATAATGTTCATATAACAAACTGAACTCACCAACAACAACAGTACAGCCAAAATATTTGCATAAAAAAAAATATTTTGCGGACTGCAAATCATGTCAGTAGAGTCTCAGCTGCCGAGTAACCACGGGTTGCCAGTTATGTCAGAAAACGAAACCTAAAAGACCTCTGTATTTTGAATTTGAATGTAGTAACCGTTTTTGGCCACATTCTTACATATGGCACCTTTAAAGCTAAATGTGTCTCTAACGTCTCGGTGAAGCCTCTGTTTCAATTCTAAAATGTTCTTCCTAATGATCCTGCGATAAACTGTAACAGCTTGTCGGGGTATTAGCATAGTATTTGCTCCACTTTCTGAGAAATAAGTGGACAATTATAGAAAGTGCTGCGTTTTTATTCTGTCATATATTATAAAAATCTATTTAGCTAAAGGTTAAATAGAATAAAATAGATTGTTGTTGAGTTTTCTACATTCGACTAAGTAGATTTATGTGTCTATTTATGTTGGGAATGTGGGATAAGAAATAAAAAAAAATCATTATGTCATTATGTCGTCTTTCCTTCTCACAGTAGGTGCTAAATCGAACATTGCTTTCAAACTCTGTAGAGGACAGTGAATGTACCATTTTTCCAAAAATATGGAAGTGGTTGATACATTAGATTCTGCTTTTAATTGGTTTTCATTAGTTTTTCCCAGTAAAGGTTGAAATAAAAAGTGAAGCGAGGCGGTGCCGTTTGTTGTAGAAGATGTCCAGGACCAGATAAGTGGAGACAGTAGAACAAACAGGAAACATCAGTCGCTCAAAGGGCAAGGAAAAGACAATGAGGAGAACAGAGAGATGGAAAACGGCTCGAGCTGAAAGAGAGAGGGAGTTGTGCTCAGCAGAGAGTGGAGGTTAATTAAACAGGAGGTTAATCAAAACACACAATAACATCTTTGTGGAGGATGCAGCGTTTGAGCCGAAACGATGCGTCGTTTTTTTTTTTTTCAATTAAGGAAACAAAGACTGCGTTAGAAAAGGGAGATAAAGAAAAATACAGCTAATCTATGCAGTTATACAGGTGGGTCAAGACAAATTATTGGAAAACTTGAATTTGAAAAGGTCAACCCATAACTCCCAAAAAAACTTATTTCATGACAAAGCTTTTCTCTGGACTTCTTCCCTCTCTCTGAAAGATACTTTGAGACAAACCATCAAAACGATGCCTGAGGGCAGAGGAGTCACTAGTGTCTCTGACAACATCAGTCAGAGAATCTGGGGGAAAAATAAAAAACCAAGAAGACATCACAATCCAAAAAACTTCTTCTTGCTGCAAAATAAGAAAAAAATACTGAAAAGAAAATATTATTATTCTCATCCTCATCATGCAGATACATCTAAGTCAGAACATTTGACAGCCTTCTTGCAGAGCTGAAACTTTATCAGACTTTTTCCTCCGATGAGAACTGCATGTGATTACCGGTTATGATAAGATGTTAAAGTAAATATTGAGAATGTCCTTCTCTGGCCAAACAGCCCCCCACACACCACGGCACTAACAGCCAGAAGGATTCTTGCAACATCCAATGCAAATTAATGTTTTATGGCTCACATCAGGGGAGCGAGATCATTTAGAGGCCATAACTCAAAGTTGGCCATTTAAAAGCCATTAATCTGAACGTAACATACAGCTGTCGTTAATTTGTTTGGCTGTTCGGAACAGGAAGACAAGGAGATTTAATGTGTTGAGTCAGAAATGTCTCTATCTCATATATAAAATTAGACTCTCGTTAATATTTGAGTTGCACCGATATTTTTAAATCAGTAAAAAGGTTCTTAACCTAAAGGAGTTTGACTGAAGATTTGTTTCACTGCTCTGGTAGACTAGACACACATTTCCTTTATATATAAGATGTTATTGTCTTGTCAGGCAGTGTTGTAAAAGGGTTCCATTAATGTTTTTGTTTATTTTTCTTTCTTTAGTTGAGTATACTTGGTCTGAAATTGACGAGCACTCAAAGTGCTTTCCATCATTCACCCATTCAGACTCAATCACACAGCTCATCTGTATGTAGCACAGTTTTTTCTCTTACACCATTTTTCATTCACACACTGCAGACACAGCCTGACAAGAGCTACTTAGGGCTCACTCTTTGCCCAACTCTCTTGACATGTGGACTTGAAGAGTGACTTAAAGGGATTTAAGTCGTCATCGACCTTCTGTGGTGTGTCACTTAAGTATTACCCTGCATTCTCAAGCCTCCTTAGAATTACAATAGTCTGTTATTGGGTCGCATCTATATTCTGTATACACACAATTAAAACAGTGAAATAGGACATGCAGGATTTCCGGCAATGAATTAATGAGCTGAATCCCAATTCAATGCTTCTGTTTCAGATGTTCTAGTGTTCCTATCTGTATCCTCACTGGGATAAGATAACATAACACAACAACATAAGATAACATAACATGAGATAACTTAAGATAACATAAGTTAACAGCAGGCGATAACATAGCTTAAGATAACATAACATGAGATAACTTAAGATAACATAAGATAGCATAAGTTAAGATAACATAACTTACGATAATATAAGATAACATAGCTTAAGATAACACATGAGATAACATAAATTAAGATAACATAACATGAGATAACTTAAGATAACATGACATAAGATAACTTAAGATAACATAGCTTAAGATAATATAACATAACTTAAGATAATATGACATAACTTAAGATAACATACCGTAACTTAAGATAACATGACATTAGATAACAAAACATAAGATAACATAACTTAAGATAACATAATATGAGATAACTAAATATAACATTAGATAAGATAACTTAAGATAACATAACTTACAATAACATAACTTACAATAACATAACTTAGGATAACATAACATAAGATAACACAACTTAAGATAACATAACATAACTTAAGAGAACATGAGATAAGATAACAAAGTATCCCTTTATTCTTCCCACATGGGGAAGTTTGCAGTGTCACAGCAGCCAAATACTCAACCAGGTATGAAATAGAAATGAGTTAAGTACATAAGAGAAAATAGTGTGGACTGACAGTGTCAGTTGTAGAGTCAGTCTGCAGAGACTGAGGAAAGACCTGCCACACCTCTCCTTCAAACACAGAGGATGCAGCAGCCTGTCACTGGATGAATGAGCAGCCATAATTACCAATACTTCTGCATGTCATAGCTGTACAATGCAAAAAAAAAACATCATATCATAGCAGACAGTTTGTCACTTGCTCTGGTTCTAACCACAAGGCACATTTCCAAACTATAGTATATGTTCAAAGCTCTTTTAAAAAAACAGCCTTTTCTCCAAGAGTGGGCCTTTGATGTACACTATTAGCACACAATAGAGACAGAGGAGCAGAGTGGAGTGGGAGGAAAATAAAAAGCTAATTAGATGATGGTGAAACAGCTTTATGAATTTTTCAAAAACCAAACAACTCTAAAGTTTCTTTGGGAAATTATGTTGGTGTCTCTTTGGAAGACGGTAGCAGCGGCATTCTGGAGATTTAACTCGCTGTATGAAAACAATATACTGTAAAGATGAATTACTCATCTTAATTAGTGTGTAGCACATAATCAAGATACAGGAAAATGCTGTAATCAGCTGACAGCCAGCTCTATTAGTCACACTTCAATCACAGCCACTCTCACACTAAGGCAGTCTGTTTAACTATCAGTCCTCCTTCACTCATTTACCTTATTTCTTGCTACATCAGTGCTGCCTCACACGGCAGCCGCTGCTCAGAGCTTTGCCGCCTCCACTTCAGCCTCCACCTTCCTACATGACAATCTCACAGGGTCAGGAGTATAAAATGTTGGTTTTTTTGTCCGTTGTCTGGCTTGGTCTCACTCCTGTATTCTGAATCTCATCTCGTCCCACTTCCTGAAATGTATCTCCATGGTGTGTACAAACAAACAAACTCACACATCCACTGACACTGAACACACACACACACACACACACACACACACACACACACACACACACACACACACACACACACACACACACACACACACACACACACACACACACACACACACACACACTCACTCATCCATAAGTGAGACACCTAGAGTCAGTATCTGGAAACACGGATGCATTCAAGCAAACACTGCTGCTGTTTTACTTACAGGTCACGGTGAGCCTCCAAACAGTGAGGGTCATGAGGTCACAGAGACACACACTGAGATAATGTGTCCAGTCTGAGTAAAGACTCCTTGACCCACCTTGAACTGTGAAATATACACACACTAAAAATGTATGTGTGTGTGTGTGTGTGTTTCTTGCTATAGCACATCATTTGAACCTTTACCCATAGTCATTTTCAACTGTTGTGTACGCACACACGTTGGTTTCCATGACTTCAGAGGACATTACATTTATTTACATTCATTTCCTGGACACTTTCTCTAACCTTAATCATAATTACCACTGGCCTAGTCTTAACCCCAACCTTAACCTAAACCTAAACTCATCCTAACCATAAAACCTGTCTTCACCTTAAAAAATGTACTAATTTGCATTATGGAGACCATTTATGGAGATCCCATGTTCCCACATTGTCCCCATAATGTGACTGTGTAAACAGATTTAGGTCCCCATAACACCATAACATAAGGAATACCAAGTACACACACAAACACACGCTTCAGAGGGCATTGCATTGGCTTACATTCATTACATGTAGATTTAACCATAATTACTAACCCTAAACTCTAAACTTTACCTCAAAATGTACTAAATTACATTATAGAAATTTGCTTTTTGTCCTCATAAAGAAGGCAAGTCCCCATAATGTGACTGCAGGTTTAGGACCCCATACACACACACTCACTAGTTGCATTTCTTGAGAAACATTAAATTAGATCATGATCGTGCCAAGATCATGATCATGATGGAAATTTACAAAAAGAGGAACATGATAAAGTTGCAAAACTGGCAGAACTTACATCACACCATTGTTGGTTGGCAAGAAAAAGCAGCAACAAAAGGGGAAGTTTGTGCACGCAAGCGTTATCACGATATAGAGGTGAAAAGCAAATGCATCAAATGTGCAGAATCAGGATCAAGACAACAGAAGACACACATTTGTGTCCCTGTTCACACAAAAACCTGCATGGTGTGGTTTTTACGTCTATCTACGGTGAAAAATGCCACAGATTTTATTTTACATTTGCTCTTCAGGACAAATCTGTCAGAGCATAAGGGAAGTGTTTGGGAAGTCGTTGGTTGGTTCCATAATGAAAGCCGTCGCCCTAGAAAAGGCATCAAGATAAAGTCTTAACTGGATTCCGTCTCTGCTGTTGTCTGTTTTATATGTGCTGTCCTGACAGGAGGAAAACAGTTACCGAGGCTTCCCGCGTTGCAGCAGCCATGCAAATTGGATGAGAGCATCTGCTGCTTCATTAAGAAATTGAGCCAGAGGACGTTCATTCTGTGAGAAAGGGGTGAGCGACAGACTTTACCTCGCAGAATTCTCCTTCTGAACAAATACATTCAATAGTTAACTTTTTTTTTTTTTTTAAAGTCCTTAAGGCCTAACAAACATATATTAATGTTTTATCTCATAACTTTATAATGGTTCTGCTTAGAACTGTGTCCACGCATGTGCTGGTTAAAACATACGTATAAGTAAGTCTATGAACATTACATATAAAGTAATGTTCATAGACTTGCTCCATAGAACTAACAATGCTATTATGTAAAAATCTGCCAAAATCTAAATTTTCCAAGGACGACACGACATCATGTTATCTGCTCTGACATCTTTGTCCTGTCAGCTGACTTCACTAAAGAAATGCATGATGTGACAAAGTGGAGGAAAGGCCGACTCACCTTGTCAAAACTAACCATCTGTTCAGAGCACTGTGTTTTGAAAGGCAGTGTTGATTCATCAAGAGCTGCAAACTGACCCAAGTCAATACTGTGAACTTTTTATTTT
The DNA here is from genome assembly GCF_963457635.1 of Microchirus variegatus. Classification (NCBI taxonomy): domain Eukaryota; kingdom Metazoa; phylum Chordata; class Actinopteri; order Pleuronectiformes; family Soleidae; genus Microchirus; species Microchirus variegatus. The sequence goes on from NC_139817.1 coordinate 11,721,802, forward strand.
GGGGTAATCTTCAAGATTAAGATGGGTACATGAAAGGTGCAGCTATAATATTGATCAAAACTAGAAGCCAAATCCAGATCCAGAGCGTATTAGTCAAGTCTTATCTGCACCTGCACTGGCTCCCTGTAACATTTAGAGAGCTTCACTTTGGAACACACTACCCTTAGATATCAGGGAAGCCGGCTCACTAGATATTCTCCGGGAGCGTACCTATGTTCCCCACGTTCTATGTCCCCCGCTTTTCCTCAATGGATCCAATGTTCTGTTTTTATCCTCTTTGTGTGACTAACCCTAACCCACACTTTGGCAATCCTTCTCCGGGTTATATGGCCTCCCCATGTCATCCTAGCCCTAAACCTACCCACTCTGCCTTCTCCATGACAAACCCTACCCTTTGCATGGTCTGCTGTGGGGTAAAGAGGGGAACATAGGACCTGGGGAACAAAGAGATGATCCGATATTCTCCTTTTACTCTAGCCTTCAACTAGCTCCTTTTTATTCCACACTGTTTATTCCATACTGTTTCAAAGTTAACCCTTAGAACACAGAGCATTTCGGCTGCTGCTTTCCAGTCCTATGTTTAAACGGATTGAATTTGTCTGGAAATCTGAAAGTACGTTACAGTTCAAAGTTCACATGGCCTGTTTTTATGAAGAAGAAGAATTATAATAATTATTACTACTCTGCTAAAAATGTGATATAAAATTAATCATAACTTTGATTCAACAACAACACATAAAAAGATTAATAAAATACTCACACACCCAGGATGTCCATATAAGGAGTTAGGTATTATCCCCATGATAACCTGTGGCACCATAAATCAGACGACAACAAATCTGTGCATTGTAAGCACTAACGGTTAAAACAGTGTTTTTTAATTTTTTACTTTTTGACTTTAGATTTTTCCTTTTCATTCTCCCCTGTGTTGTGATTTATTTTTTTTAAATGTTATTTTCCTTTCACTGTGAAGCACTTTGAGCTGCAATCCCTGTATGAAAGGTGCTATACAAATACACAAATTTAAGCCAAAAAAAAAAACGTTCAAATTGATGTAATTGTGGTAATTACTATGATCTGGAGAGACAGCAGACCAGAACATGTCCGCATCAAATACAGTATATAGCCTTAATATTTCTGCCAGTGACTGTGCAACAAAAAAAAGTGTGTGTGTGTGTCTGTGGAGAAAACGGCTTTATTACTCCGGGGGCACCAGACCCAAAGAACTGTAAAATTGGTCACAGAAAATTGTATTGATTTGGTATTTCAAAGTGCTGTTGTGACTGGACTCGTAATGCTCCTTCGTTAATGCTCTATCTTTAACCCTCAGCTTCATGTAGGGTTACTGGACAACCTACTCTATGAGGATTTTTGCTTTACCGGCAGTGGCTCCATTAGTATAATCACTTTACCAAAGTAGAACGCGTCGTTAAAGGTATCAGTCTTCATGTTGTTTACTCATCACTCTTTACCGGAGAGCGTGTCAGTGAAGGAGATCCTGTGACAGGATTAAGAGTTGCCTTAATTGATCCTGACTCACTCGTTGGTAAATGTTCACGAGAATTTCCCATTCAAGGTCAGACAGAGGAAAACGGTCCTTCTCATACCCAGAACCCACCTGGTTTGCGGCGTAATGAAATGGGACACGAGGAGGATGAGCCAGTGCAACCAGCATGTGCAAGACAATGACTGATTGTCCTGGGAAATGCTAACATAATGCATTATCCCCCCCCCCCCCCTCCCAATGTAATTGACTTTCGTGGAAGACAACATTCCCTGAGGACTAAGAAGGTCACAGTTTTGGGCAGAAAGCAATGAATGTATGAGAAGGTTAGTGTCAAGAAAAAAAAGGCAGCAAAACACACACGGATCCATTATCCTTGACCTTGCTTACAGCAGCGTGACTCGAAATGTATAGATGTGTACATGTCGCAATAACTACAGATCACGACCTTGTGCGACAATTCAGGAGGTTCTCTGCGCCAGGAATAATTTTATTTGCCCAGAATATTGATCTTTGAGAGGAGTGTTGTGACAAAAAAAAAGCAGAAATAAATAAATGAATTCCTGCCAAACGATTTTTTTTCCATCAGGAAATGTGGGCGAGGAAGCTGCTTGTAACATTTAACGAGGCCCGCTGACTGAGTCTGGCTCTAGTCTCGGGCCAAATGACAGCATATTTAGTGCCATCACCCATCAAGCACCTGTCAGTCGGCTGTGCCTCTTACTCTGATTGATGGTCGCCCCCCGGTGTATAGTGAACAGCAAGCCTTCTGACCACAGTGTCACTACTGGTGGTTAATGGACGCCTTGAAGGTTCCCGTTGCTGAACTGAGAACAGAAGTTAGCGGCTTGTCTTTCGCCAACCACCACAATCATACGGCAGTGGTGATACGGCAAAGGAATTGGTGGACCGTGGTCCAAAACTGGCTTGCCAGTGTTAGTATCTGGGCCCAGTAGATGATTTCACAAATCTGATCTGAAGTTTTTTTTTTTTATCTTCGCCAAAAAAGAAAATAATAATTTCAGAGCTTTTAATCTGAAAAATATGAATTTCAAATAGATTCTGTTGCTAGAATTGACAGTTAAGAGTGTTTGTGCTTTCGGAAAAAAACAGAGAAAACGGTTTCTGAAAGCTGAGAAGTTGCACGTCAAAGCTAACATTAAGAAGTGTTTATTACAGTAATGTCACTCAGGAAGCCGGCGAATCAGTGTCTTTGTTGCCAGAGAGGGGAACGTTGGAAACGTACATTATTTCCTTTTGAGTAACACTTTAGATTAGGGAACACATATTCACCATTAACTAGATGCTTACTAACAAGTAGCATACTAGCCCTTAATTAGTAATCATTAAGCACGTATTAACACCTTATTCTACCTCTATTACGACATGAATTAAGATTTTTCCTACACAAGGTGTTAGGTGCTTAATATTTACAAATTAAGGGCTAGTATGTGACTTTTATGCATGTTAGTAAGCGCCTAGTTAATAGTGCCAGTTAATAGTTCCCAAATCTAAAGTGTTACCAACTTTTGTTTTTCTTCATTTTAAATTACACTATACACTATTTTAGCATACATTAAATTGTAAACTGCCAAATATTGACAGTTATGACATTTTCTGGCCTTTTCATGGTTAAAATAAGGACGAACATTTGACGCGTGTTAAAGGGTTAACCTAAACTAAATGTTTGGTTTGGAAAATACAAATAAAAACACTTCTGTTGTCATGTTAATAACCAAATTTGTGGAGTAAAATAACGACTTGCATGTGTTGGGCTCAAAAGAAGAAGCGGTAATTCTTAAAGGTGCCATATGTAAGAATGTGGCCAAAAACGGTTACTACACTCACATTCAAACCGTTCATACCGAGGTCTTTTAGGTTTTGTTTTCGCCGCCACTGTAGATCAGACGTAACTGGCAACCAGTGGTTGCTCGGCAGCTGAGACTCTACTGACTGCAATGATTGGTAGATGGCGGTAGGTGGCGCCACATGCCAAAACATTATTTCAAAACAGAAACAGGATTTGCGGCCTGCAAAAGATGTTTGTTAATGCAAATATTTAGTCTGTACTGTTGTTGTTGGTGAGTTCAGTTTGTTTTATGAACATTATTCCTGAGTCTCTGCGACATATTAGGATGATTTGATGGCCAGTTGCTTTAGATTTATTACATAATGCACCTTTAAAATGTAAATGATACACAACAAATATGAACTGTACGAGTACGTGTCTCACACACATCCACATTATTGTTAGCTTAAGGCATTTTTGTTTCTCACTGAAGACGTTTGAAGACACTTGTTCTATTAAGATGCAAAGTTTTGGTCCAATATTACAAAAAAATTGGCCCTCAACCACATTTAACTGCTAATCCCTGCCATTTGGTATGTTTTAAATATGGCTATTGAGTTTGATATCCTGACTTTGAAATTGATTCTGAATAATAATAATACTTTCTACGCTCTGTGTCTACTACGACACAGAGCAAACGTCTGCAAGTGTGTAGCATAATACATCAAGCAAGGAGACAGATTTGAGTATTTATTTATGATAAGTAAAAAGCTCAAGAGTTTATTGTGAGTGTTCAAACAACGGTGATGGATGTGCACTTGATGCTGCGTGCGTTATTTACCGCAGCAATGTTTCACTGTTTAGAAGTGGGCCCAGGTCATGAAGACGGACAGCCACTCGCATCCAATGACTCGCTCTGATGCTAAAATATCTATCAACGCAATGATCTGTTGTTGTTGTTGTTGTTGTGCGGGG